>NC_091210.1:15216740-15324101 GCF_040958095.1 Procambarus clarkii | reverse complement strand
TCTCTCTCACTGTCTCTCTCTCTCTCTCATCGTCTCTCTCTCTCTCTCTCTCTCTCTCTCTCTCTCTCTCTCTCTCTCTCTCTCTCTCTCTCTCTCTCTCTCTCTCTCTCTCTCTCTCTCTCTCTCTCTCTCTCACTGTCTCTCTCACTGTCTCTCTCACTGTCTCTCTCACTGTCTCTCTCACTGTCTCTCTCACTGTCTCTCTCACTGTCTCTCTCACTGTCTCTCTCACTGTCTCTCTCACTGTCTCTCTCACTGTCTCTCTCACTGTCTCTCTCACTGTCTCTCTCACTGTCTCTCTCACTGTCTCTCTCACTGTCTCTCTCTCTCTCTCTCTCTCTCTCTCTCTCTCTCTCTCTCTCTCTCTCTCTCTCTCTCTCTCTCTCTCTCTCTCTCTCTCTCTCTCTCTCTCTCACTCACTGAGGAAGAGTAGTGGAGCCGGCATCAAATCCACGAAGCAGTTACGCAAGCACTTACGAACGTGTACATCTTTCCTCAATCTTTGACGGCTTTGGTTACATTTATTAAACAGTTTACAAGCATGAAAGCTTGCTAATCAGCTGTTGTTATTGTTATAAACAGCCTCCTGGTGCTTCGGAGCTCATCAACTGTTTAATAATTGTAAACAAAGCCGCCAAAGATTGAGAAAAGATGGACAGGTTGGTCAGTGCTTGCGTAACTGCTTCGTGAATCCCTGGGGAAGAGACCTCCCAGAAACCACTCCATCACAGGGGGGAGGGGGGGAGAAGGAATGGTATGGGCAGTGGACCGTAAATAATCCGCCCCGAGAGGGTCCTAAAGGGACTCCCACTGGACTCTTCCCCAACACCTGCCCTCATTAAAGGGACGACGTTCTGTGTTTACCTTTTTTTTTAACCAAACAACTGTTTTTACTGTGGATTTGATGGTGTTAATAGTGATTAGTATTGAACCCTAATATACTGTGTATGGTAGACTATAAGAATTAGGTTAGTGGGGCGCAGGCAGGTAGGTAGGCAGGCAGGTAGGCAAGGCAGGCAAGGCAGGTAGGCAAGGCAGGCAGGCAGGCAGGTAAGGCAGGCAGGCAGGCAGGCAGGCAGGAAAGGCAGGCAGGCAGGCAGGCAGGCAGCCAGCCAGCCAGGCAGAGAAGCCTTCAGGGGAAAGTGGGAGGGAGGGATGAAAGCAGGTAGGCAAGCAGAGGGTCAGGAGGGGCAGGGAGGGAGAGAAACAAGCAGGGAGGGAGGGAGGGAGGGAGGGTCAGGGAGAAGGGAGAGAAGGGGTCTTGTGTTGTATACATTAGCCTGGCTCGCCCTGTGGTCCTGTGATGTCATCTTTATATACCGCATTGTGGCCCACTCCTCCATGCCCCCATGTCTTCCCCACCTCCACCCCTCCCTTACTCCTTCCATACCCTTCCCACGCTACCCCAACCCTTCCCCAGGCCTCCCCAACCCTCTCCTGTCTACCCCAACCCTTCCCCAGGCCTCCCCAACCCTCTCCTGTCTACCCCAACCCTTCCCCAGGCCTCCCCAACCCTCTCCTGTCTACCCCAACCCTTCCCCAGGCCTCCCCAACCCTCTCCTGTCTACCCCAACCCTTACCCAGGCCTCCCCAACCCTCTCCTGTCTACCCCAACCCTTCCCCAGGCCTCCCCAACCCTCTCCTGTCTACCCCAACCCTTCCCCAGGCCTCCCCAACCCTCTCCTGTCTACCCCAACCCTTCCCCAGGCCTCCCCAACCCTCTCCTGTCTACCCCAACCCTTCCCCAGGCCTCCCCAACCCTCTCCTGTCTACCCCAATCCTTCCCCAGGCCTCCCCAACCCTCTCCTGTCTACCCCAACCCTTCCCCAGGCCTCCCCAACCCTCTCCTGTCTACCCCAACCCTTCCCCAGGCCTCCCCAACCCTCTCCTGTCTACCCCAACCCTTCCCCAGGCCTCCCCAACCCTCTCCTGTCTACCCCAACCCTTCCCCAGGCCTCCCCAACCCTCTCCTGTCTACCCCAACCCACTCCAAGCCACCCTAACTAACCCCAGACTACCTCAACCCTCCCCCATGCTACCCTAACCTACCCTAAACCACCCTTAAGCCTCCCTTACCCGTCTCTATTCAAGAGAGACCGTTTTGAACACGTGTAAATGATACTTGATCAAGCGGACTGTGATGCCATACGTCAGACTACGAGCAGCTGCCTCTAACAGCCTGGTTGAGCAGCAGGCCTGCCCAGAAACCGGGCCACAGGGACATTGGTACCTGGGACGAATACTAGGTGGAGATAATGAAAGTAGCCCTTGCATACCCTGCCCAACCGCTGCCGTTGTGGGAGGGTGGCACCTTTGACTCATAACAATACACAGGTAATGTGGGTCTCCTCATTGTTTGGTCGAGCCTGTGTTTATTCTGGCCTGTATGTCCCTTTCTCTCCCTCTCTCCCTCTCTCTCCCTCTCTCTCCCTCTCTCTCCCTCTCTCTCCCTCTCTCTCCCTCTCTCTCCCTCTCTCCCCCTCTCTCCCCCTCTCTCTCCCTCTCTCCCTCTCTCCCTCCCTCCCACTCACTGGAAAAATAAGCACAGTAGCACTAGAAATATACTCAAACCTCATACCCCTAGGAAAAAAAAAGAGATGCAGATGGAAACTGGAACGGCTGTTACTAGCAGTAAATAGGTACCTGGGAGTTAGTCAGCTGTCACGGGGTGCTTCCTGGGGGGTGGAGGCCTGGTCGAGGACCGAACGACCATTCTCAATCGACTTGAGAATGGTCCAGGACGGACCGAAACGTGGTCGTCCCTTCACCTTCTAGTGTGTGGTCTGGTCAAGACTCAACACGCTATTTTCTAAACACGCTGAAGGTGAAGAACGAATTCTTTATGAATGTAACACCGATCTCGAACCATATAACAGATGCTTCGAGGATTAATGGGCCTCAGGAAACAACCCGTTCTCGCAAATTTAATAAGTCAATATTGACTTATTAAATATGTGCATAGGTGACATACTTAACATAATAGTTTCCCTTGAAAAGCTTCATAGAAAACACCGACCTTACCTAACCTACTTAGTATGTTAAGATACGCATCTTATTGCTTCAGTAATTACAATTATTACCTAACCTATAATAGGTATAGGTTAAGTAATAATTGTAATTACGAAGCAATAAGATGCTTATCTTAGGATACTAACAAGGTTAGGTAAGGTCGGCGTTTTCTATGAATCTTTTTAAGGGTATCTATTATGTTAAGTATATCACCTATGCACGTAGTTAATAAGTCAATATTGACTTTACGAATTTGCGAGAACGGGTTGCAGGAAATATAATTCCAGCTCCTGCGCTATGAAAAAAATTAAAATAAAAACAGAAAACACGTCCAAAACGCAATCAAATCATTCCATAGAACATTAAAGCAGTAAAGGATTTGTGTGTAATCATGTCGGAAGACCTTACTTTTAAAGAACACAATAAAGTAGCCGTCACAACAGCAAGAAAAATGACAGGTTGGATAACAAGAACCTTTCACCCTAGAGATGCTGTACCAATGATACTCTTCAAGACGCTAGTGCTCTCTAGAGTAGAGTACTGCTGCACAATGACAGCCCCTTTCACCCTAGAGATGCTGTACCAATGATACTCTTCAAGACGCTAGTGCTCTCTAGAGTAGAGTACTGCTGCACAATGACAGCCCCTTTCAAAGCTGGAGAAATTGCTTCACACCACCAGTTAAGGATGGTGTGGTGGTGTCAGCGACTGGGTGGGTGGTGTGGGACTCACCTAGTTGCGTTTGTGTGGGTTGAGCTGCGGCTCTCTGGCCCCACCTCTCAACTGTGGTGTGAGGCTCTGGGTTGTGTGTGGTAGTGGTGGTGTGAGGGAAGGTACATGTGAGGCGGGTGCTCTCACACGGGTGATAATTATGAGTGACGAGGAAGAGGTGCTTGCTCAGTGGTTGGTGGTGGGGGGGGGGGACGCGTAGTGAGGGAGAGGGGTATCGGAGAGGAACGATATAGAGATGGAGTGATGGTAGGAAGAGGGAGGGTGAGGAAGGAGTGGAGCAAAGAGCGGGAGAAATGGGAGGTAGTGGTGGTGATAGAGAGAATGAGGGATGCAGAGGTAACCTTTACCAGCCGGGCCATCAAGTCGATGTTCCCAAGGGTACAGTAACCACTCCTAGCGTGGGGCCTGACAGCTCAGTGGACAGCGCTCGGGATTCCTAGTCCTGAGATTCCGAGTTCTATCCACGGTGGAGGCGGAAACAAATGGGCAGAGTTTCTTTCACCTTGATGTGCCCCTGTTACCTTGCAGTAAATAGGTACAGTACCTGGGAGTTAGACAGCTGTTACGGGCTGCTTCCTGGGTGTGTGTGTGTGTGGGGGGGGGGAATAGTAGTTAGTAACAGTTGATTGACAGTTGAGAGGCGGGCCGAAAAAGCAGAGCTCAACCCCCGCAAGCACAAGTAGGCAGCTTCCCGCCACTTCAAAAAAGTAGTTTTGTCCTATGAAAACTTGTCTTTCTCAAAAGACAAAAGGTATCCACTGGGAGCACTTATCTCCCACGGTAGGGGTGTCAGAAATAATTATCAACACCAGTCACTCACGTGTCCATAAGGTCCTCTTCACTTCAAGACAAGCCAAGTTCATTCACACTGCCTACTTATGGTGCCCTGATAAGTTGGAAAGTGGAAGGGTATGGGAGAGGGGCGACGGGAGGTGGAAGGGGACAGGTGGGTTCTGAAAGTCTTCTCTAGGCCGGCCTGAGGCCAGGCTTGTCATGTGATCGAACAGGCTGTTGCGTGAAGTGGCCCATAAGCTCATATATCCTTTACAGGCGAGGAGTCACAATAACGTGGCTGAAGTATGTTGACCAGACACAATCGACTTGAGAATGGTCCAGGACGGACCAAAATGTCGTCGTCCGTTCACCTTCTAGTGTGTGGTCTGGTCAACAATATCCTTTACAACCCCTCTTGCTCCAGCAGTTCCAGCAGGAACTTAATAAGGTTCCAGCAGGAACTTAATAACTTAGTAAGACAATTGTCTTACTGTTTCTTGAACACTTCCACCTATGTTTAGGCAATATTTCTTACGTTTAGCTGGAAGGAGGTTGAATAGTGGCCCTCTGGTGTTCATACAGTGTTCCCTGATTGTACCTATGGCACCTCTACTCTTTACAGGGTCTATTGTGCATTTGTTGTCAAACCTTTGACCTCAGTACAGACGAGTCACTCAGTACAGACGAGTCACAATAACGTGGCTGAAGATATGAAGACCAGATCACACATCAGAAAGTGGAGAAACGACTACGTTTCTGTCCGTCGTGGACCAAGTCGTGTAGGTTATTATCCAATAGGTTGTTATTTTGTTGTGAATTGTGGGAGAGAGAAGGGAGAAAGACAGGTTGAAAAAAAGGACAATATTTACCTGTGTTTACCTGTGGTTGGTTTCTTAGTGGTTGCGAGGGGAGGAGGGGTAATGAATGGATTGAGGAGTGGATTCATAGTGGATTCATCATAGGGGGGGGGTGAATTGTTGACAATACTGAAGATAGTTGTAGTGCTTATTGAAGGTTGAGTATCTTCAATGCTTGTATCTATTATACCATTGGAACATCTCCAATGGTATCCCCAAACCGTTGAGGGATACCAAACTGAAGGCAGGTATAATGTTGTGTCTAATGGTGGTGTTTATGTTCTATTTCAGATTTATCTAAGAATAGGTTTAGTGAGGTGCCCGGGGAGGTGACGGACTACACATCTCTCGAGCAACTCAACCTCTACCAGAATGTCATCAAACACCTTTCAGACTCCCTGGCGGCCCTTCAGACTCTCACACACCTCATTCTCAGGTTAGTCTCCCACTCTACTACTACAAATTGAATTTACTTTTAATATTTTCCAATACTATGCATTTCTGAATAAGTAACTTTGGCTGCAATTGATAATACTTGAGTTGTTATAGATTCAGCTACTCGGAACAAGTTCCAAGTAGCATGGGCTATGGTGAGTCCGTAGTGGACTTACCTGGCACAGGAGCGGGGCAAGTAGCATGGGCTATAGTGAGCCCCTAGTGGACTTACCTGGCACAGGGCGGGGCAAGTAGCATGGGCTATGGTGAGCCCGTAGTGGACTTACCTGGCACAGGAGCGGGGCAAGTAGCATGGGCTATAGTGAGCCCCTAGTGGACTTACCTGGCACAGGAGCGGGGCAAGTAGCAGGGGCTATGGTGAGCCCGTAGTGGACTTACCTGGCACAGGAGCGGGGCAAGTAGCATGGGCTATAGTGAGCCCCTAGTGGACTTACCTGGCACAGGAGCGGTGCTGCATACTAGAGTGTAACTCCTCATGTTTATATCTTGTGATGCAGCCGGAACCAGCTGTCGGTGGTGCCTGGGTGCGTGTGCGCGCTCTCTGCTCTTCGCGTCCTCGATGTCTCTGGCAACCGTCTGGTGAGCCTCCCGGAGGAGGTGGGTCACCTCAGTAACCTCATGGAGCTCGACGCCTCCTACAACCAGCTCGCCCACCTGCCCCCTGCCCTCGGCGAACTCGACACTCTCCGCAGACTCAACCTTCGGAGGAACCTCTTGCAGACACTCCCTCCAGGTATGTTGACTTCGGCATTCCTTTGCCTTCTTCAGGTGGAGCCAAATGGTGAAAGGCGCATCGTACTTTGTTGCCCAAGACCTGTTTACATAATCCATTGATTATGTAAACAAACGTGAATGTGTTTGATTTCCTTATTTGAGAGAGCATCTTTTATATAATGTATGTCTGAGCTTTTATGCACATGTATTCATAATCATATTCGTATCTGGTATGGACTACAGTGAAAGCTTTATCAGTCCTGGTTAGGTGATTAGGAGTCCCCCAGGAAAGCTTTAGGTATCAATCATCCAATCATCACAGCCCCTTCCCCTCCCCCGCTCCCCCCTCTCTCTCCCTCCTTCCCTCCCTCCTTCCCTCCCTCCTTCCCTCCCTCCCTCCCTCACTTCCTCCCTCCCTCCCTCCCTCCCTCTCCCTCCCTCCCTCCCTCTCCCTCCCTCCCCTCCCACCCTCCCACCCTCCCTCCCTCCCTCCCTCCCTCTCCCTCCCTCTCCCTCTCCCTCCCTCTCCCTCCCTCCCCCTCCCTCCCCCTCCCTCTCCCTCCCTCCCCCTCCCTCCCTCCCTCCCCCTCCCTCCCCCTCCCTCCCCCTCCCTCCCCCTCCCTCCCTCCATCCTCTCCTCTCCTCGCCTCGCCTCCCTACCTCCATCCTCCCCTCCCTCCATCCATCCTCCCCTCCCTCCATCCATCCTCCCCTCTCTCTCTTTCATTCTTTTATTCATTCATTCCTTCATTCATTTTCCTTCCCTTCCCCTCACTGGCTTCTCTTCCTTCCATCTCTCTTCTCATCCCATCCCTTCTGCTCCCTTCTTTTTCTTTCCTCTCTCTTCACTTCTGCTCCTTCCTTCCCTCTCTCCTCTATAGTATTGCATATCTCAATTGTCACAAACAACAGTCAAATCATTCAGTAATTAATATTATACAGTGCTTAAGATTGTCTGAAGAGTGTATTTAGTACAGGATATTGACCGTGTAATTAACGACTTTATGAAGCGTGGAATAAATTTTGTGAGGAGAGAGGAGGAAGAGGAGGAGGATGATAATTATTAAGAGGATAAAGCAGAGGGAGAAGCTGCGTTGTTAATGGCGTGTGCATGACACATGACAGTGAGTCATGGTTGCTGCTGCTGCTGCTGCTGCTGCTGCTGCTGCTTCTGTCTGTGTCTGTCTGTCTGTCTGTCTGTGGCCACCATCCCTCCTTGGAGGAGAGAACAATGAAGGGTATTTGAGGTCAAATAATGGAGGTGTTTGGAGTAGCAATAAATGGAAGGAGTTGGAAAACGAGAAAGCAGAGAAGATTGAAGAGGGAACTGCAGGAGTTTGATTTTGTCTTCCACTTACATTTCACTACATAATTGTATTCATTATTTTAGTAGAAAGTTGCGCTGGGCTTTAAAATGCAATTTCTTTCACAGCATTTACACCTGTTCCATGTATGTGTTACCCCAGTTCAGTCTGTAATCTTTGATTTATGATATTTAGGAGTTTTGATGATGCTGTAGATATTCTTGTTCAGCAAGTTTGTTTACTAGCGTGTGACATTATAGAGTTTTTCCCATTTGTTTTTGGTTATATGAAGGTGGTAAACTGCATTATTGTTTCAATTATTTGGTAAACTTTTGCAGTTTATCAAGATTTTCTCAGACGTTTTGTGTGACTTACGTATGTCTTTCAGAATTATGTTTCCTACGATTGGTATTTATGGATCTGAGTTGTAATCGTATAGCGACGTTACCCACAGAACTGCGCTTCATGTCCTCCCTCATCACTCTCACTCTCGACAATAATCCCCTCCAGCACCCGCCTGCTAATGTGAGTATTCCTTCAAAATCTTCTCGGAAAACTTTGCACCACCAGCGTTGATTTTAAGGATCTTTGTGCTCATGTATACTGTATTATAGATTAAGATGTGATTAGCTGTGTAGTATCTACATACAGTATACTGTATATGATGATATTTTATAGATTTATTTATGGATTTGCTTTCTTAGAATATTAACTTAGACAATTTCAAGGATATTTGATTATATATACAGTACAGAATAGTATCTTCTTGTGATACATTTCAGCTTTGCACGAGAGGGCGTGTTCATATTTTTAAGTGGTTAGAGATGGCAGCAGTGAAGGAGGACAAGAAAAGAGGCATTTTAACAACGGAAGCAGAGTTCCGAAAACTGCAATTGCGAAAGCCAACTTCTTGCACAGACTTCAGGTATGGATTAGATTTGCATTTGCTAGACAGTTTAAGTTTCTCTTACTAACTGGTGGTATATTTGTTGTCTTCTAGTAATGCAGGCTTGCACAGTTAGTTTCAAGGACAATGGTATGGTTGAAACATTTTCTTTTTTCCTCTGGCTAGACCTCAAATCGTATTTGCTTGTACATAGGGGTACAGTATAACATTTCAGCAACAACTCTTAATTTAGTATATTTTGATGAAGTCAGCTCTCTTAATGCCTGATCAGTAAAATAGGCTGATATATTATTTTGCTTCCAAGCACTTGTATTATTATTATTGATTTTACATTTTGTATGTAGTGTATTTTTGTAGCTGAAAACTCATTGTTATATGTAAATTAACTGAACAAAATGTCTTTACTTTTTAGCACATAATTCCCCTAAAAAGATTATTCAGTTATGGGTCCTCATATTGGCTAATAGAACTTCACTGAAAAGTTCACAAGTAGAAAGAAAACGAATTAGAACAATGATGAGAGAGAATGTAATTAGGAGTATAAGTGTGTGTGTGTGTGTGTACTCAGTTGTGCTTGCAGGGGACTTCAGCTCTTTGGTCCTGCTTTTCAACCATCAGTCAACTGGTAATTACCTAAGGGTAGTTAACGGATGATAACTATGCTCATGGTGTCCCATTTTCTCAGTATTATCATATAAAGCGTTGAAACTATTGACGGTTTTGGCCTCCACCACCTCACTTGTTCCAACTGTTTACTACTGTGTGTGTGATGTGTATGTGTGGGTGTGAATGTGTGTGTAGTGTGTACGGCGGACCTTTGATTGTATCATTAAAATGGGTTCCTGCACACTAAATAAGATGTGAGAAATATCTGTAGAGACATTTAATTTATGGATAATTGTAAAACCTTCAAAGTGCAGTACAGTATTCAAGACTTAACAATGGTGTATAGAACATATACCTACCTTGTGGCTACCTTGTGTAGCTTCTGGGGATTAACAACCCCCCGGCTCGGTCTCTGACCAGGCCTCCCGGTTTGTCGTTTGGTCAACCAGGCTGTTGGACGTGGCTGCTCGCAGCCTGACATATAAATCACAGCCTGGTTGATCAGGTATTCTTTGGAGGTGTTTGTCGAGGTCTCTCTTGAACACTGCGAGAGGCCGACCAGTTATGCTCCTTATGTGTAGCGGGAGAGTGTCGAAAAGTCTTGGGTCGTTGATGTTGATAGAGTTCTCACTCAGTGAACCTATTGCACCTCTGCTTTTCAACTTCAATTATATTGCACATCCTGCCATGCCTACTGGTTTCATGTAATGTTATTTCTGTGTTCAGATTTGGAACCAGTCCCTCTAATATCTTCCACGTGCAGATTATTATGTACAGTATCTCTCACCTGCGCTTTAGAGAATACACATTTAGAACTTTTAATCGGTCACAATGATTAAGATGACTTGTAGAGTGGATTCTTGCGGTAATGGATCTTTGCATGCTCTGCAGGTCAGCAATTTCTCTGGCTCTGAATGGGGGCTTTTAGAGTGCAACAGTATTCCACCCTAGAGAGCATCAGTGTCTTAAAAAGTATTATCATTAGTATGGCATCCCTTGTTTGAAAGGTCCTTGTTATCCAACCTGTCATTTTTCTTACAGTCATGACAGCTACTTTATGGTGTTCTGTAAAGGTAATGTCTCTGACATTTTTACTGCTAGGTCCTTTACATTGCTTTTTCATTCTATAGTGTGATTTGATTCTGTTTTATATATGGTTTCTGTTTAAAAAAAGAAATTCCATAGCACAGGAGCTAGAACTTATTTTCATTAAACAAGATATTATCTGTGGCCCATTGAAAGATCGGATTTACATCCGATTGGAGGTTTGCCGTTTCCTCTATATTGTCTACTCACATGAGAATCCTAGTGTCATCTGCAAATGATGATAGTGCTGTAGTTTGTATCCTTGTCTCTATCTGATGTTAGTGTGAGAAAAAGTACCGGAGCAAGTACGGGACCTTGGGAGGGGACTCTGAGCTTTTCACAGTACCTGTAGATGACGATGATTTTACTGTGTTGACTATTACACTCTATGTTCTGTTTATTAGGAAGTTAAAAATCCTTTTCCTACTTTGCCAGTAATTTCTTGTGTGCACATTTTGTGCCCAATAACACCTTGTGTAGAAACACCATTTGTTGAGAGCTTTTACAAAAGTCTGTGATATTACATTACACTAAAAACCTAGTGTAATGGTCAGCACTGTTGATTCACACCCAAAAGGTGCCAATTTCCGAGTTCAATTCCCACAGCAGGATAAAGGATACTTGAGCAAGCTTTCATTCACCTGATGCCTTTGTTTACCCAGGGTTTTGAAGGGGCCTCGTAGCCTGGTGGATAGCGCGCAGGACTCATAATTCGGCGCGGGTTCGATTCCCGCACGAGGCAGAAACAAATGGGCAAAGTTTCTTTCACCCTGAATGCCCCTGTTACCTAGCAGTAAAATAGGTACCTGGGTATTAGTCAGCTGTCACGGGCTGCTTCCTGGGGGTGGAGGCCTGGTCGAGGACCGGGCCGCGGGGACACTAAAAAGCCCCGAAATCATCTCAAGATAACCTCAAGATAACCCAGTAGTAAATAGGTACTGTAGAGTCGGGCAGCTGTTGTGGGTTGCATCTCAGGGAAGGTGAACCTAAGAAACATTCTCTCATCAACAGTGGGAAACCATGAGATAGCTTTACAATAGTTTGAAAATACATGACAAAAATCATGACATAAGGAGAAAAGATAAATACTGTATTCTTGTCACCAAAATTCAAATTCATGTATATAATTAAAAGTACAGTATTTACTGACATGCCATTGACCTTGAAAAAAGATTTTGTTTATTTACAGCTCTAATAGTGCACTATTGTTAATTGCCACACTAACTACATTATATTCTTTGATGCTTTTTGTTTCAAGAATTAATTTGTGGCACCATATGTTGAAAAGTATCTGGGCATTTATTTGTTTTGTGTGTTTTGCTTGTTGTTTTTGTGAAAGACCAGTGTCAATAAATACGGTAGCTGTGTGTGTGTAAAATCACTAAGAATTGAACACGTGCTGGGGCCAAAAATGTCAGCACAGTACGTAGTTTCAGAGCATTATATGAGAGTGCTGGGAAGACGGGACACCACGAGCATACCTCTCATCCTGTAACTACACGTGACGAATAATATGAAAATGTATAACAACGAAGGGAAAGAGACAGGAAATGATTTGAACAGCTTCGTGTTAATCAACACATAATTATTAAAAAAATGTATAATGAATGCAATACGGTACTAGAATATACTGTACAGGCAGGAAAAAGGAAGGTGACGTGCGAGGTGAGAAACATTGTCTTCATAATATTGGTCCATGGTCGTTGTATTAAAGGTTTAGGGTCAATGGGTAATGAAGAAAATTACAGTTGTCCCCCTTTAAGAGTAAATGTATTGAAGGCCTTATCAGGTATCATTACATTACATCAGATATCATTATAGATATCAAGTTTCACTACTAATGAAGGTATTATTTAACTTATTTGTGGGGCAATTACTTCAGAACTTTTGCCTCAGGTTAATAGATGATTTGTTAAGATGTTGTGCCCAGTGTGGATTGCTGGGGGGTGGATACCTTAGTTTGTTTCGGTCCGTCCTGAACCATTCTCAAGTCGATTGACTTGAGAATGGTTAATATATTGAGAATGGTCAAATTAAATATAAACTTTTAAATTTGACGATAAAAAAGAATTATTTTTGGGAAAATCATGTAGTTAATTATAAGAAATTAACATTATAATGTTTATTCTAAAATATATCTCATAGATGATATTTATGTTAATATGTTTTTGTAGTACCCGTACAGTATCAGATTCGTTCACCCGCATAGTATATTTGAAGAGTAGCTGACATTTTTGAGTTTATTGTGTGTGGTGGTGGCGATGTCCAGGGTTCTGCAGCTGTGCCCTAAATGCAACCCGTTCTCGCAAATTTAATAAGTCAATATTGACTTATTAAATATGTGCATAGGTGACATAACATAATAGTTTCCCTTGAAAAGCTTCATAGAAAACACCGACCTTACCTAACCTACTTAGTATGTTAAGATAAGCATCTTATTGCTTCGTAATTACAATTATTACCTAACCTATACCTATAATAGGTTAAGTAACAATTATAATTACGAAGCTATAAGATGCTTATTTTACCATACTAAGTAGGTTAGGTAAGGTCGGTGTTTTCTATGAAGCTTTTCAAGGGAAACTATTATGTTTAGTATGTCACCTATGCACGCAACTAATAAGTCAATATTGACTTATTAAATTTGCGAGAACTGGTTGCCTAAATGACTACTGCAGTTATTTGCTTTTGTTCATAAATACGAGTTGGGAGAAGGTGATGTTGCGTGCTATAGGATTCTATGGTGGCTACTGCAATCATTTCCTGTTGGCAAGTATACTTAAGGTATTATTTGTGAGCTCTGGTAACAGCTCAAATCTTGATCATAAATTGTGTGCGTGAGAGAATTTTTTTGATCCACATTTAGATATATTATTACATACATTTAATGGCTTAATTCTGTAACAAGGTTTTTGTTACATAATGTATACAAGTATCAGTATACTGTTACTGTAGTAATATGATGTATATAGTACAGCATTTACAAACATTGTAACTTTCGTATGATTAACTGTGAGAAGCACAGTTAACTGTGGCAAGCCTGGCCTCGGGCCGGGCTTTGGGAGTAGAAGAACTCCCAGAACCCCATCAAGCAGGTATCAAGCACTCTTGAGAACTGAGAGGAATGCTACTTTAATCCTAGGGCCGAAATTCATCAAGCAGTTACACAAGTACTTAGGAACTTGTACGTCTTTTCTGGATCTTGGGCAGCATTGTCTACATTTATTAGACAGTTTACAAGCATTGAAACTTACCAATCAAATGTTGTTCTTGTTATAAACATTCTCCTAGTGCTTCAGAGCTCATATATCTGTTTAATAAATGTAAACAAAACTGCCAAAGATGGAGAAAAGATGTACAGGTTATCTTGAGGTTATCTTGAGATGATTTCAGGGTTTTAGTGTCCCCGCGGCCCGGTCCTCGACCAGGCCTCCACCCCCAGGAAGCAGCCCGTGACAGCTGACTAATACCCAGGTACCTATTTTACTGCTAGGTAACAGGGGCATAGGGTGAAAGAAACTCTGCCCATTGTTTCTCGCCGGCGCCCGGGATCGAACCCGGGACCATAGGATCACAAGTCCAGCGTGCTGTCCGCTCGGCCGACCGGCTCCCGGTCGTAGAACTTGTTTAACTGTTTCATGAATTTGGCCCCGGGACTATGCTCAAGTATAAGGTATAATTGCTGGTTAGTCAGTAAAAGTACTGTGGAGGGCTTAATAACCCTACCGTGGTTCATAGGCCTTAACCCTGTTTAAAAGTACAGTACTATATCATGGTACGAAGGACAAAAATTAGTTAGCATATAGCGATTAGAGCAGCGTGAGAGTTAAGCCCAACACCAAACCAAGCACTCTTAATACAGAGAAGGTACTTGATTTCAGGCTTGTAGCTTGTAGTGGGCTGCCATCATTTCCTGGTCTTTGACTGTTATAACCCTTGCTTACAAGCTCTAATGCTGTAGTTTGAGGTGTACAACCTTGCATTGCTGCTGGAGAATATGTTGTGTCTGCGCTTGAAAGATGAATGATACTTGGTTATTAAAGTTTCAGTATAGGTGCCAAGTTTAACCTGTATATTGTCTTACATGTCTTTATTATATTTCAAGTTGGCAAGTTGAATAGAAAACTGTCAGAGGTGAATTTGAAGCCTTCAGCATACATAAGGCAGCATAAATAAATAACAATGGAAATAGACATATTTTATGCCTCAATTTTTAGGGAGCATGAGGACTCTCCGTCAGAGGTCAGCAAGACAAGTTTAGATGGTCTGGAGTCCACTCCAGCCAACGTGGGGTGGTCACTACCTCTACTGCATTTTGTGGTGGCCGTGGTAGTTGTAGTACTTGTAGCCTATGTAAGTTGTGAGGCATGTTAGCGTGTGAGCGTGTGTAGAGCAACGGCTAACTCCGTAACTGCAATAGCAACTAATTCGGGAAGGGCTTGGGCCAAGCAACAGCAATTTTCAGGTGTTGGATTTTAATACAACACTCTAGATGCACTAGAGTGTCGTGTTAAATTTTGGATACAGACTAGTTATATGAGATTTTAAAAACTACTATGTACAAATTCATGAGTACTAATACTGTGAGGTTGCTGGTGTTGGCCTAGTAATGGCAGAACGGGAACCTGGAATGGCAGAAACTAATACTTCTTAATTTACTTTCTTGTCTGCATAATTCGGGATCATAATAATGCATCTTTAAATCTTTGTTAAGGAATTCTTTCTTTATTTTATTTAGCGCGGCAGTTATGGACACTAATATGCAGTATAAAAATTTATTAAATTGCTAGCTATATAAGTATAAATATGACATTGTCTGACCACAATGGAAGGATTAAGACAGGAATTTCCTTAAGTACTTTTGTATTTAATAATACACCTTCAGAAGGATGGATTTATAGATCAGTGTGGGTGGATATATAGGCAGGAAAGAGGTGAGATACAGTGTGTCTAATGGAATACTAATACGGTAATATTGAGACAAATGTGTATCAATGATCCTACACAAATCACCCTTTAACTGATCAATCAAAAAAGACTAAATTATACAAACCACTGCTAATGTTCAAATTACCTGATTTTGTAATCTGTATTACAGCAGATTCAATAATGTTCCTATTGAAAATGATTTTACAATAGGAACATTATTGAATCTGGTGTAATACAGATTACTAAAATCATGTAATATGAACATTAGCAGTGTTTTGTATAATTTAGTCTTTTTTGATTGATCAGTTAAAGAGCAATTTGAGTAGGATCATTGATACACAATAATCTCACTAATACCTTATTAATATCTCATTATTTAATTAAAGACATTGTACCTTAGCTCTTTCTTGCCTATATATCCACACCCACTGAACTGTAAATCCATTCTTCTGATGATGTATTATTCAATACAAAAGTCCTTAAGGAAATTCCTGTCTTAATCCTTTCTTCGTGGTCTGACACTGTCATATTGTTCATCACGTGTTAATTTCTTCGTGATTTACACACAAGTATAAATATATTATAATTAAACTTTATTGATTAATCAGTTACATATTTCAGTTCTCAACTGGTATTTTTGTATAATTTTGTTATTTACATATTGTGACAATGTAATACCGTATTTGCCGGCGTGTGAGACGCACTTTTTTATTTTGAAATGTATAAAAAAATTGCCATGCGTCTAATGTGGCCTTATTATGGATGTGAGCCCGAGCGCCATAGGCAAGAGAGCCCGACGAGCATACTGGGTAAGTTCGCTAAGCACTAAAATCATTGCTAATTATAAAATATTGAAAACAAGCCGAGTTATAACAGTCTGCTATCACAAACTTACGAAAAATTACTTACGATGTATGTCGACAGTTACGACAGAAGCTCACGTCGTCTCACCACCTTACCCAGCATATATAACCCACACCTGATATGTCATACATTATTTAACGACTGTGTTACCTTTAAGAAACATTTATTCATTATCTAAATGAAAAATGCTCCAAGAAATTTGAAAGGAATGTTAAACTTTCATCTGCTAGTCAGCCATTTGCAATGAGTGAATTGACAACAAAACCATAGTGCTGCAATGATGCGCCACCACCGGGAGTGCCGCCCTGGTGGCCTGTCGCGGTAACAGAAAACATCACGTCCAGAAACACAAGCTTCACATCCTGTATACTAATTCTCTTGCTCAAAATATAAACAACTGTACAGCTGATCTTAGAGGAGGTAAGAGTTGGGGGTACAAAAACCACTTTAAAATATCTTTCAATAAATGTATGATGAAACATACTGAAACAGTTTTTCCACAAAATACCCTTGTAAAACAGGGATGCGTCTTGTTATCTTGAGGTTATCTTGAGATGATTTCGGGGCTTTAGTGTCCCCGCGGCCCGGTCCTCGACCAGGCCTCCACCCCCAGGAAGCAGCCCGTGACAGCTGACTAACACCCAGGTACCTATTTTACTGCTAGGTAACAGGGGCATAGGGTGAAAGAAACTCTGCCCATTGTTTCTCGCCGGCGCCTGGGATCGAACCCAGGACCACAGGATCACAAGTCCAGCGTGCTGTCCGCTCGGCCGACCGGCTCCCATGTGCGAGAGTGCGTCTTTTACGCTGGCAAATACGGTAATTTGAGTACTGGCGGTGAACTGAAATGAGGTGTAGAAATGTTGTCTATCCTTGTGTCTGTCCACTGGGGGTGTTTATTAAACCTTGCGTTAAATAGTCACCAGGGGAAAACTGGCCCAGTATTCAGTATATCCAGCACCTTCAGTCTTAAGTTGTAATTGTAACGATGAAATGATGCCATTGATGTGGGTTTTTTGTATCTGATGACTGTTTGGCGGCCGTTATCCTTTTTCCCTTCATAATTGGCTTAGCTTTTATGTACTATGCAGGGATGGACCATTTGACAATTTTCTTTCTGTAATAGCAAATTGAGGTATTTTACCACTAAAAGTTTGTCCTTAAATATAATCGCCATTTTGAAAAGTTTGATATCTTACTGTTGAACAAAAATCAATTTAATTCCAAAAGTACAGTGCAGTATGTAAAATGTAATGAATTAATTGAGGCAGAGTATGACAGTTGTTCCTCAATTGCAGAATATATATATATTTTTCTGCATGAATTTCTTCTACATAATTCTTTTAGCACTGTCCTGGGGTATTTTTTCATTTCAGATTTGTTAATTTTCTCGTAGTCTTCAAAATGAATTTGGTTCAAGATGTGATGAATATCTGTAACAATTCAAGTTATTATATATTTGTATCTGTCTGATTTAGGTTTGTGAACGGGTTCTTCGACCCCCGGCACAAGCGTAGTACGATGGATAGTGGGTATAGTACGTGTGAAAGTCTCGACCAGAGATGGTCACAGGAGAGTCAAGAGGTATGTTATCACTAATATATCTTCTTAATTTTGATTTTGTTTTTTCTGTTGCAAAACATAGTTGTAATGAACCAATCCACAAGGGCCGTGACGAGGGTTCGAACCTACGTCCGAGCCCTTGTGGATTTGTTCATTTGATGCATCATGCTATTGTGATTCCTGTGTGTAATAGTTGTAATTTTTGTAAATGTTTATCTTATAAATAACAATACAGTACTGTAGTTTTACTACAGTGAAAATATACATTTTTTGACTTTACATTAGTGGTGTTCTTTTTTGCTTTTAAGAGCATGGAATATGAAGATCCACGTAAACTGGCCGTTCGGGCTGCCGCATGTACCAAGGAGCAACGACAAGAACGAGGACGTGGTGGCCCTTCATCTCGGCCAGTCAACGGCATTCCTAATGGAGTAGTTAGCCCAGGAGTGAATGGCTCTCAGGCATCCGTTGAGCAAGGAGTAAATGGGTCGTGTTACGGAACACAACAAGTTGGGGAGCACACGACCAGCGGTTTGTCAACACCAAGCACGCTGAGTCCGGGTGATGGATTCAGCTTGGAGGATGAATTTAATAAGGTAAAGTACTGTGAATAAATATTGAAGCTATACAAGGAGATTGAACTTCCATCCCCCGATCTCCTTCGTATGGCCTCCATGTTTATTCATAGATTCTTAACTCTCTTATCTTCGGGTGTTCTTTCACCATCATAACCACATCTCCACCCTTGCTAGTTTATCTGTGTCGTCTCCAAATTGAGTAGCCCTTTTGGGCTATAATATTATATATTATAATAATATATAATATAATATTTTTAGCAGTAATTATTGTAGCATTCTTAAGGGTAAACAAGTCTTGAACAAGAAGAAAAATATTTACACACAAAGTAGGAAACTATCGCTAAGAATTACTAAGTCATCGGACGCTAATTTTGAGCATGTCGTCTATGACATATTTGAGTGTTATAATGTAATTATTTGTCTTTTCAGGCCCTAAAGTTGAGACAGGACTATGAGAATGTTTATGTGAATGATCATTCGCCTGTGAAAGACAGCCAAAGGTGAGTATCATTCATATGTTGCTGTGGAAGGGTGAGATTGCATGAGCCACAGATAATGATTCAGTAAGACCTGTTCTTTGTACTGATGCTTATCAGAGGTGTTCATCTGCTTAAATCATTTGTCGACAGATGCTTGCATGTTTGTACACACAATTGTGTGCAAACATGTCATCGTCCACATATGAAGTAACACTGCATGGTTAACTCACTGTAATATGTCTTGACATGATGCTCATTCATATGACATATATGGAAACACAAAAGATAAACAGGACAAGGAACATGTATATGCACCTTTGATGGGTATAGTTGATGGTTTTAGGATTGATGTGTAGCCAAGGCTTTGTTAACGCTATTCTGAACTTACTATTGCCAGCCGTACGCTCTAAACCTTCGGCTGTCCCTCCTAACTCTGCATGCGTCATATCATTTCGCTTCTTGCTTTGTGTATTTGACTGTTATTGTTTGATTGCATGTTTTACTGGATGGTTGAAACCCAGGTGTTCCGACACCACATTATTCTCGGGTTATTTAGCCAAAAGTTAACAATATTGGTACACTATTGTGTCAGTAGATATATTGAGAGGTAAGTCATCAATGTAGTGTGCTAATTGTGCTAACCAAAGGCAGTGATTGGTTTTGAAACAGATAGTAGATCTGACTTTTTCTTAGCTCACATGCACAGTGATTGTCTGCTTCACATCCTTCTCCCGTCTCCTGTGTATACAGTATGAGAAGTCTATAACTAATTAGTCTACTAATTAATTAGTCTACTAGTCTATAATTAATTAGTCTACTTTATTATTTTGAAATTACACCCTTCATGATCCACTTATCGTGCAATAATGTAACTAATGAATATGGACAGTAAATGACACTCAACAATTTACAAACACAAATTTGTTAAATAGTTCGGTAGTTTTATAATTAATTTTTTTAAATGCTTTAGAATTTTATTTTTGACTTCAGTGTTCTGCTGGTGAATTCAGTGTTACAAACGGGAAATTATATATGAAGCCAAGAAAGTCAATAATATGTAAAAATATAACACGAGTGAGATTAGACTAGTTAAATTATTTTTATTGTTTAGTTTTTAATGTGCAGTCAATATTTGCATATAATTGAGTTATGCAAAATATAATAATAACAAAAATAATATGCTTTAATAAGCAAGAATTCATACATGCATGCATAAGATACATAAATAATGAAGGATTAATAGGCAAGACAGGTATAATCCCTAAAGCCACCAATACACAGAGTGTTTGTGTTGGTCGATGGAATGAGCACCGGTGGTATTGTGTGTGATGCCTCGGTGCCAGGCTCTGGTCTCGGACCTCTCGGTCATTTTGTTTCTTGATTCTACATCTCGTTATGACGCTTTCCAGGAGAGTATACTTTGCTTAGATCAAGATTCAACTGAAATGTAAGTACTGTACATTAATATTTTTGTATTACAGTTAAAATACAGTAATTAAACTATGATAATACTGAATTTCTCTGCAGCAAGACTGTTCATCAGATCCTTTGAAGCACAGTATTATATATTATGGTTCTGTACCTGTCCAAAACGATCTCTGGTTGAGCTCAAAAAAATTTCTGTTTGAACTCAAAAAGTTCTAGAGAGCTCACAGCTGCTCTCTGGCTCACCAATGTGCCCGACATGCACAAGTAGAGTGATGCAGCATTATTTGTGGTGTAATTACCTAAGTGTAGTTACGGGATGAGAGCTATGCTCGTGGTGTCCCGTCTCCCGAGCACTCTGTCATATAATGCTTTTATATGGTAATAAAACAAATGGGCAAAGTTTCTTTCACCCTGAATGCCCCTGTTACCTAGCAGTAAATAGGTACCTGGGAGTTAGTCAGCTGTCACGGGCTGCTTCCTGGGGGTGGAGGCCTGGTCGAGGACCGGGCCGCGGGGACACTAAAGCCCCGAAATCATCTCAAAATAACCTCAAAAATATGGTGTGCGCGCACATTCATGCATCATCTTCCTCTTACATTCCTAGAATTATGAAAATTACAAAATATTTTTCCATTATGTTGACTCAAAATAGTGATGATAAAGGCTTCTTATAGAGGCCATGTGATGAAGAAATATGTATTGATGAATTTTCCTTATGGCTTTGTGAGTGATGCTTTTAAGAGTGTCTGTGCAAGTAGTATAATGTGAGTATGCTAACTTCTTGAATGCCATGTTCAAGCTGTGCATAAACAGCAGTTTATGCACAGCAGTCCCCGTGGCGCAGTGGTAAAACACGCACCTGGCACTTCGCGAGCGTTTTGGCCTGGGTTTGTATCCCTGGCCGGGAAGGATTGACTGGGCGCCAGTCCTTAACTGTAGCCTCTTCACCCAACAGTGAATGGGTACCTGGTTGTTAAACGATTCGGCGGGTCGTATTCTGGGGAAAATTTGGATTAAAAACTTGCCCGAAACGCTATGCGTGCTAGTGACCGTATAGGAATGTAAGAACTCTTGTATAATAAATAAAAAATAAATAAAAGGTAGTAAGGATTAAATAATGAGTGATGTCTATGTAGTATGACAATGGTAGGTGCAGAGGCCTCGAGGAAACAGGTTGAGTGTCTGCAACTCTGCCCAACCTATCTGTGGATGACTCAAATTAACCTAAATTTGCTACTAAAACAAATTAACTATGACACCAGTATAACATTTCTTGGTGCTAGAGATAAAAAACAGCTTATCTGTGACAACAGAATAACAGAATGATCCAGGAACACTGGAAGGAGAAAGACCAGAGGTGATGTGATTCTGATGTAAGGATGAAGTGAATAGAGACTTGCCTTTCCAGGTGAAAGAAAACAAAACAAAACAGGGCCAAACAGACTTTAAAAATACAAATGAATCTGAAATGCATGAAATGGCTTGTATTCAGTTTGGGTGATAAAGAAATGGTATATACTTGGAGGAGAGGTCATTGAAGCCACCTCGGTGCACAGCGTCAAGTGCAGTTATATCTGCGAGTAAATATTTGAAGTAAATTCCCCAGGAACAATAGCTATGAAACGGGGCCTATAGTTAGGTCTTGCTACCCACAGACAAAGAAGACATCATTCACTTTTTCTTACTATTCTTATTTTACGTTGAAATTTGGGAAGGAGCGACCAAATTTTTTGCCGTTTCATTCTCAACGTGCTCGGATACAACATTCAATTCGTAACTGTTCGGTAATTGAAAATATAATATTTTCTAACACTTAATGTTCAAAAGGGCTGTTTTATAAGTTAAAATTAAAGTTGCATTTGTATTAACTAAACCACTTGCTGAAATGTTGATGTGTGTAAACCTCCTTAGTGTCACTTATTTGTCCGACATGAGTTATATATATCACTTGCATACACTGCTGGCTGTAGCTATGTAAGACTTGATCGCCATTCCTGTCTGTCCTGAAGAAGTCACATCAGTATAACGCTGAATAAATGGAGATGCATACGTTGCACTTTGTGGTATTTAGCAAATGGTTTACAACCTACTGTGCTTGGAACTGAACCTTATTACCTGTTGTAAATAGAAGATAATTAAGCATGTAAAGTTATATGGTTGGAAAAGGTCACCTGTTCATCAGATTGTGTGAGGAAGATGCCCCTACATAAGACTGTGAGGAAGACCCCCACCACATTAGACTGTGAGGAAGACCTTCACATCAGACTGTAAGGAAGACCTTCACATCAGACTATAAGGACGACCTCCACATTAGACTGTGAGGAAGACCACCTTCACATTAGCCTGTGAGGAAGACCTTCACATCAGACTGTAAGGAAGACCTTCACATCAGACTGTAAGGAAGACCTTCACATCAGACTATAAGGAAGACCTCCACATCAGACTATAAGGAAGACCTTCACATCAGACTATAAGGAAGACCTTCACATCAGACTGTGAGGAAGACCTTCACATCAGACTGTGAGGAAGACCTTCACATCAGACTATAAGGAAGACCTTCACATCAGACTGTAAGGAAGACCTTCACATCAGACTATAAGGAAGACCTTCACATCAGACTATAAGGAAGACCTTCACATCAGACTGTAAGGAAGACCTTCACATCAGACTGTAAGGAAGACCTTCACATCAGACTGTAAGGAAGACCTTCACATCAGACTGTAAGGAAGACCTTCACATCAGACTATAAGGAAGACCTTCACATCAGACTGTAAGGAAGACCTTCACATCAGACTGTAAGGAAGACCTCCACATCAGACTGTAAGGAAGACCTCCACATCAGACTGTAAGGAAGACCTTCACATCAGACTATACAGAAGACCTTCACATCAGACTGTAAGGAAGACCTTCACATCAGACTATAAGGAAGACCTTCACATCAGACTGTAAGGAAGACCTTCACATCAGACTATAAGGAAGACCTTCACATCAGACTGTGAGAAAGACCTCCACATCAGACTATAAGGAAGACCTTCACATCAGACTGTAAGGAAGACCTTCACATCAGACTGTGAGAAAGACCTCCACATCAGACTGTGAGAAAGACCTCCACATCAGACTGTGAGAAAGACCTCCGCATCAGACTGTGAGGAAGACCTCCACATCAGACTGTGAGGAAGACCTTCATATAAGACTGTGAGGAAGACCTCCACATAAGACTGTGAGGAAGACCTCCACATAAGACTGTGAGGAAGACCACATAAGACTGTAAGGAAGACCTCCACATCAGACTGTAAGGAAGACCTCCACATCAGATTGTAAGGAAGACCTCCACATCAGACTGTAAGGAAGACCTCCACATAAGACTGTGAGGAAGACCTCCACATCAGACTGTAAGGAAGACCTCCACATAAGACTGTGAGGAAGACCTCCACATCAGACTGTGAGGAAGACCTCCACATCAGACTGTGAGGAAGACCTCCACATCAGACTGTAAGGAAGACCTCCACATCAGACTGTAAGGAAGACCTCCACATCAGACTGTAAGGAAGACCTCCACATCAGACTGTAAAGAAGACCTCCACATCAGACTGTAAGGAAGACCTCCACATAAGACTGTGAGGAAGACCTCCACATCAGACTGTGAGGAAGACCTCCACATCAGACTGTAAGGAAGACCTCCACATCAGACTGTAAGGAAGACCTCCACATCAGACTGTGAGAAAGACCTCCACATCAGACTGTGAGGAAAACCTTCACATCAGACTGTGAGAACGACCTCCTCCACATTAGACTGTCAGGAAGACCACCTCCACATTTGACTGTAAGGAAGACCTCCTCCACAGCATTGGGGGTGCTGGTGTACCTCTGCTTCAGTATGATTACAGTACATCTTTAAATCATTGTATATATCTATATATATATATAAATATATATATATATATATATATGTATATATATATATATATATATATATATATATATATATATATATATATATATATATATATATATATATATATATATATATAATTATAGACTTAAACTTCTAATGTATGTCTCGTAAAAATCCATTATTTGGACTACTTTAGGATACTTTAGAATTTTTGTTAGTTTGTAAATACTCTCATAATATCAGAGCTCTTACGATAACAGCTTAACATTGCATGAGTAAGGACTGACGCTGTATAGTCTTGTCGTGTTTGTTTGTGTGTCAAAAGCATGTTACCATTCTGATAACCATTAGTATAATATCCTGAGTCAGCACATTTACATCATAATATATATATATACTAAGTTCTCCGAGAATTTCAATGACCCCCTTATGCATTTTTGCTGTCATTTCAGTGTTTGTGTTTTAATTTGAAAAAAAGCTTATTTTTTTGGATTTTAGAATAGATTGCTTGATTAATTTAGATATTTGAATTATTTTTAGATGTGTTTTATTAGAGTTTATATATATTTATATATATATATATATATATATATATATATATAAATAAAATGTCATACCTAGTACCCAGAATGCACTATTCGGCTTACTATGCAATGCCTGATTTGTCTAATAGACTGAGTGATTTTCTTCACAGTATTTAAAAAAAAAAATCCAATTTATTTGAATTATTATTATATTAAGAACATAAATTATTGACTTAGTTATGTTAGATTAGGTCAGGTTAAGATAAGTTAGGTTTGGTTAGGTAGGGTTATCTTGAGGTCATCTTGAGATGATTTTGGGGCTTAGCGTCCCCGTGGCCCGGTCCTCGACCAGGCCTCCTTTTTTGTTACCCCCCCCCCCCCCCCCCCCCCAGGAAGCAGCCTGTAGCAGCTGTCTAACTCCCAGGTAACTATTTATTGCTAGGTGAACAGGGGCATCTGGGCGAAAGAAACTTTGCCCGTTTGTTTCCAGCTCCATTGGGGATTGAACCAGAAACCTTAGGACTATGAATCCCGAGTGCTGTCCACTCGGCCGTCAGGCCCCGTTTTTTCTAACCTACCCCCAGGGTAGGATAGGTTCGGTCATATATCTACGTTAGTTTTAACTGAAATTAACAAAAAATAAACTCATACATAATGAAATGGATAGTTTTATCATTTCATAAGAAAAAAAATGGAAAACTATATAAATTCAGGAAAACATCTCATTAAGCAAATTAGGCCAGGCATAGTAGGCCAAGTACTGCATTCTGTCTATTAGGTATAAAATACTAGTATACATATATATATATATATATATATATATATATATATATATATATATATATATATATATATATATATATATATATATATACATACAGTATATATATATATATATATATAATATATATATATATATATAATAATTTTATTATTTGTTTACATGGGCAAAATTCCCTAATGTTCAATCCGAGATCCAAGCCTGGATGAGTTAGTCAATTGGTAAAAGAGACGGTGTGTGTGTGTGTGCATGGGTGCATGCTGATTGTGTGGCCATCGGTTGTGTTTCAGCAACAGTGGTGCAATTTGGAATGTTGGGAGCAGCAGCCACAGCAGCAGCAGCAGCAGCAGCAAC
Source organism: Procambarus clarkii (assembly GCF_040958095.1). Taxonomy (NCBI): domain Eukaryota; kingdom Metazoa; phylum Arthropoda; class Malacostraca; order Decapoda; family Cambaridae; genus Procambarus; species Procambarus clarkii. The sequence goes on along the minus strand of NC_091210.1, from coordinate 15,298,261 downwards.
AGCAACCACAGCAGCAGCAGCAACGGGGGCATCACCCTTCGCCACCCCCCCGAGCCCCCCCACCCCCATAACCCTGATCCTGGAGGGGGCTACATCCCCCCCAATCACCCCTCTTCCCAACATTCCCACGCCCACGTCCCCACCTACAGGTTGGTGTTCCAGCCTTGCTTCACTGCCTCATCCAGGGCTGCTAGAGTTCCTTATTGGGTCTTATTATGGAGAGAGAGAGAGGGAGAAACATGGTATCATTTACAGGCGATAAGTCACAATAACGTGTCTAAAGTATGATGACCAGACCACACACTAGAATGTGAAGGGACGATGACGTTTCGGTTCGTCCTGGACCATTCTCAAGTCGATTGAGAATGGTCCAGGACGGACCGAAATGTCGTCATCCCTTCACATTCTAGTGTGTGGTCTGGTCATCATGGTATCATTTATTAAACATGGTAAACATTTATCATTTAAGTTGGTGACTGCCTTATTGGTAATTGCAGTAGAGAGGAACTCCTTTAAAGCAACACTGATTTTCATGACTTAATATTGAAAACGAAGATATATATAGTACATTATAGGGTAAATTTGGATGGAAAGGAATATTTTATATATTATATCATTAAATTTATATAATATAATACCACTTATGTAGGCATTTTCCTGTATGAAGGAACATGCTTTCATTAAATTTACAGATCTTGGAAGACATTTCTAAAGATGTATAAATAAGTATAACATAATTATTGTACTACACATACAGTACCTTCTTCAAACTAACATCTGGGTGCTTCCTTTTTGTCAATTTTGTTGATTCCTGTTACTATTTTGTAAATAGTGACCACATCACCTCTTTTTCCTTCTATTCTTTAGCTGTGTCATATGGTGATGCTTTTAAATGTGATGTGATAGAGTATTTAAAACATTTTACCTCTTGCCGAGCGGACAGCACACTGGACTTGTGATCCTGTGGTCCTGGGTTCGATCCCAGGCGCCGGCGAGAAAAATGGGCAAAAGTTTCTTTCACCCTACGCCCCTGTTACCTAGCAGTAAAATAGGTACCTGGGTGTTAGTCAGCTGTCACGGGCTGCCTCCTGGGGGTGGAGGCCTGGTCGAGGACCGGGCCGCGGGGACATTAAAAGCCCCGAAATCATCTCAAGATAACCACAGCGTAGGCTCCTCAGTGTCCTTCATGTGGTCCTCTGATGACAGTCTACTATCTAGGACCACCTCTAGATTTTTTTCTATGTCCGAGTTCTTTAATTCCTTCCCACATAATTTGTAAGTTGTGTGTAGTTTATTTTGTACTCACCTAGTTGTGCTTGTGGGGGTTGAGCTTTGTCTCTTTGGTCCCGCCTCTCTCTGTTGTGTGTGTGTGTGTGTAATTACCCAAGTGTAATTACCTAAGTATAGTTACTGAATGAAAGCTATGCTCGTGGTGTCTCGTCTTCCCAGTTCTCTGTCATATAACGCTTTGGAACTATGGACAGTTTTGGCCTCCACCGCCACCTCACTTAACTTGTTTCAACTGTCTACAACTCTGTTTGCAAAAGAAAACTTTCTTTATTTGTTTGTCACCTTTGTTTCCTTAGCTTGAATCTGTGTCCTCTTACTGTTTGTGGGTTGGTTGGTGGAGGTAGGGTGGGATGGAAGGGAAATGATAGTAAGATGACAAATTTGAAACTTGTGTGGCATTTTGTGTGTTATATTTGCATGAAAGAGATAAAAATTCTGCAATAGCATGTATACATTTATCATTCACACAAGTATTAACCACTGTGTATTGCACAACTCTTCTAAGGGTGGAGATGGTCACACTAGGCAAGGCTACCACACAGTATTGTATTACACTCTAATGTAAACATAGGCATGAGACACAACAGCACACAAATACACACACTTGCTCCTCCCTTGCTTATAAAACTTGAAAGAGGATTATATTAAATTACAACTGCAATGACGCAATGAAAATGTGATTAATACAGTACACACAAAATACCAGTCACTTCACCATATTTTCATTCTTTTATACGAATGTGATCATAACATCGAGCCTCGTCTGCCTCTTGGTTGTCTCGGTGGTTTTGAAATAATTTAGCTAGGCCTCCAAATTGTAGTAATTAAAAAAGTTAAATATTTTATATTATCAAATTTTGACATAAAAAAAGATTTTATATATTTGTAGTGTTTGTATTGAGAGCTGGGGATGTGTGTATATATCAAGAGCTGAGAGGGTGACTTTAAGGTGTCTATGTGCATTGAGAGCTAGGGAGAGGCAACTGAAATGTGAACTGTATATATATGTGTGTATTGCCACCTTGAGGTGCTTCCGGGGCTTAGCGTCCCCGCGGTCTGGTCGTCGACCAGGCCTCCTGGTTGCTGGACTGATCAGCCAGGCTGTTGGACGCGGCTGCTTGCAGCCTGACGTATGAGTCACAGCCTGGTTGATCAGGTATTCTTTGGAGGTATTCTTTGCTGGGTAGGGTTATGGAGATTTTTCCATATATCAAAAGCTAAGAGACAGCAATTGCTGTTCTGCGAGCAACTTTAGTGTTTAATTGACATGCCTACATGGGTTAGACAAAATTAACTACTGTATTTATATGAATGTGAGGCATGAATGGTAAATGCACGTTGATATTTTATGAGCCATAAGCGAGGTGAAGTAATTCACTAATTGTGGTGTATAAATTGATCTCCCTAAACCTTCTTTCTCCCTCTCTGATCTCTCTTGCTTTGTCATATACTTTTATATTGTGTATTCGTAGTGATCGTTGTTTTAACTCGCTACCAAAGTTCACTTTAGACCAGACTAGACTGAGCCACGACCTAAATGGCATATTACTCGTTAGTAATGCCTGCACAAGGTGCAAAACCCATCTAGTGACTGCACGTTGGTCTCTTCTTCAGGATAAACACAGGCAAGTAATGTGTACTTCCTGGGCCTTAAGATTTTGTTTACTATAATTGGAAATTATATCTGCTTACTCTGGCTATCAGCTGCATTAGCTTGTATGCCATGCTGAATGTTTGTGTACAAGGCTAGTTTGCTTTCTGTTTTCTTCATTGTTAGCCGTAAATGTTCTCCTTTTCTGCTGTGTGGCTGTTAGTAAACAAGCCGGTTACTAGGCGCATGGAGCGATTGCCTATGAACACTTTACATTTAACATTAGAAGTTAATCATAATTGCCACCACCAGGGCAGCACCCAGAAAGTTAGGTAAACTAAACAGACTTCTGCAGGGTTATGGTTAAAAACGAGACCACGGCCTTAAAACTGTCAAAAGAATTGCCACCAACAATGAAATCAAACCACCAAAATTTTGTGAAACTAGCGCATACTAGTTTGCCTCGCCTCTGCTGGCGCCTGAGTGGACATCGCTTCAGATTCGTAGTCCTGAGGTTCCGGGTTCGAACCCTGGTGGAGGCAGAGACAAATGAGAAAAAAGTTTCTTTCACCCTGATGCCCTTTTTACCTAGCAGTAAATAGGTACCTGGGAGTTAAAACAGCTGCTACGGGCTGCTTCCTGGGGGTGTGTAACAAAATGGAGGCGGCCTGGTCGAGGACCGGGCCGGGGGGACGTTAAGCCCCAAAATCATATCAAGATAAGATACAACACCTCCCCTCATTTGAGGGTAGAAGGAAGGTGTACCAGATCAGCTGGCCTGCTCCACCTTGAGTTCGTTTGTGATGATGATGCTTTGGTAATTACCTAAGTGTAGTTACAGGATGAGAGCTACGCTCGTGGTGTCCCGTCTTCCCAGCACTCTTTGTCATATAACGTTTTGAAACTACTATTGGTGCGGTCCTAGTTGCACTCTCCTGGCTCCAGTCTCCTGGCGTCAGCTAAATGGTGCTGCTTTTGAGGCAGGGTTGTCTTGTTGGGCTCTGTAGCCCGCTTATGGAGCCCAATTGCGTTCCAGCTGTTTACGTTCGCGGCTTCAGCTCTTCGGTTCCTGGCAACCCTGCTTTAAAGCTTTAAATCAGACCCAGGCAACACTAGGTATACCCCTAGTTATATATATGAGAAACCATGATGAATATTCGGACCTACCCACTGGGTGCTGCCAAGTATATGCCGTAAACAACTCGGCCACGACATGCTAAAAGCAATGCAATCTTGGATTCAACTAAATCCTTGAGGGCTCTTGAGGCTTCCACAGAAGCCCACTCAGGCTTTCATGTACTGGATATGAAAAACACTTTTCTGAGGGGTACTTTTGGTTACTTATATTCCTGCTTGTCTTCCTTGTGATGTTTTTAATTTAGGGTTCTGGTAAAATGTGGGGAGGTTGGGAGGGCTTTGTTATGGTATCGACGGTGCCTTGTACTGGCTCCTCAGCTGGCTCTGCCAAGGACCAACTGGAGCATGGTGGGTAAGGGAGCCGGTCGGCCAAGCGGACAGCACGCTGGACTTGTGATCCTGTGGTCCAGGGTTCGATCCCAGGCGCCGGCGAGAAACAATGGGCAGAGTTTCTTTCACCCTATGCCCCCTGTTACCTAGCAGTAAAATAGGTACCTGGGTGTTAGTCAGCTGTCACGGGCTGCTTCCTGGGGGTGGAGGCCTGGTCGAGGACCGGGCCGCGGGGACACTAAAGCCTCGAAATCATCTCAAGATAACCTCAAGATGGTGGTCCTGGGTACCACCTGGGACCATGGTACCTGGGTGTTAGACAGCTGTCACGGGCTGCTTCCTGGGGGTGGAGGCCTGGTCGAGGACCGGGCCGCGGGGACACTAAAGCCCCGAAATCATCTCAAGATAACCTCAAGATATTCATGGTGCACTTGTTAGTGTGGGGCCTAAGGAGTTCAGGTGTGGGAATTCAATCCTGTCTTACAGCTTCAATGTTTTCTCACAAGTTTGAACTTTCCTTTGGAGGAAACTGAACATATTGCTCTGAAAAAGAATTTTCATGTGCACTTGAAGACTTACTTTTAGTTAGATATTCTAGAACATAAAGTAGAGTGTATCTGAGAATGGGGTAGTTAGATACCATTAGATTTAGATAAAGGAGTTCTTACTGTACTTAATATTAAAAGAAAATGGTGTATGGTACATTACATTTTACTGCTGAAATGAATTACTGGGTAAATTTACCTATTTTCATGTTCTTTCCAAGTTCTTGGTTCCTTAACTGCTTATACAGCTGGTTGATGGGCAAGATTATATTAACCTTTTCCTAATCACTCCTAAGCTAGAGCAAACTGTGCTTCTCGATGACTAAATAGCGGGGACACCACACCTACTCCATCAGACATGTTAATGCACTTGTGTAGGAATGGAGATCATTTAGCTCATGTTAGATCAATCCAGAGATGGTTTAAATATGTGTAATATCCTATAATATTTCTTTAGTAATCTTAAATGTGCTTTTTATTCAGTATTAATATTTCGTGTAACATAGTTATATATTTATTGTAAAAAAGTGATTTACAATATGAATTATATTTCAGCATATTAAGGATTATCCCTTTGTAATTTAATGACAATATGTCGTGCTTCCCTCCACAGGGAATATGTCGAAGCCAAATTACAAAAGCGGGCGATGGAAAACAATAATATCTATAGGCGGCAAGCAGGAGAAGGTGGCGGTCATTTATCTGAAAATGGGACACACAGATCAGCCGAGAACCTGTCCCACCGAGGTGAAGTTATGTCGCAGCCTCGGCCAAAGACGGTGGGGGCGGCAAAACCTTGCAACGGTGTACGTAAATGTTATGGTTCTATTGTTTATCTTTCGGTATTGGTTATCATAAGGAAGTAAATGTTATGATTCTATTGTTTATCTTTCGGTATTGGTTATCATAAGGAAGTAAATGTTATGGTTCTATTGTTTATCTTTCGGTATTGGTTATCATAAGGAAGTAAATGTTATGATTCTATTGTTTATCTTTCGGTATTGGTTATCATAAGGAAGTAAATGTTATGATTCTATTGTTTATCTTTCGGTATTGGTTATCATAAGGAAATACTGCTCTGTATTTCAGGTAATAGACATATAATTTGACAAGGCTTTATATATATTATTGTTTAGACTTTATTTCCAGAGTGTCCATAACCTCTCTTTGGAGATCCAAGAGTTGTATTGTTAATTTGTTATGGTTAAAATCTGGCATCATTAAATTGATAGCTTTAATTTACCTAATAACCCAAGCCACACATGAAATGAAAGTGACACTGTGTCTCTCCATTATGGGTCCTTATCAAGTTACAACTATGTATATATGTACATGCTGTGTCAATACATATGAGAGTTTCTCTCAAAAAGTATGATATTCATACTTTTTATTCCATGGACAGCCTTGGCCACATTCTTGCATTATCATTTGTCGTTGTGCCAATCTTCATATCTGTATAATAACTGCTGGTCTTCCATTGGCAGGCCTTCCTACACGGCCTTGCATCATGTGCTTATTGTCGTGATTATTGGTTTCACCTACTTTACATTCCCCCCTCCTCCTAATTCTCATAAATTATACCCGACTCATGCAAGTGAAACTTCACACACGGCTTTTTCCTGTTTGTCCCATTAACACCTGCAACGTTCACTTCTCTCATTCTTATCACATGTGAGAAGAATGCTTTTGTTTGTCTCTCTCTTAAACTTATTCTCACTTGGCCACCTGAGCATTTTCAGTTTCTTAAATGCATATCTTATATTGTTCAGCCTTTCTTAGGTTAATCATTCATATGATTACATGTGTAATACTTGCTGGGGACTTATTATTTTAGTAATCTGCAAAATAAACAAGATTTCATGTAGACTTTTCCTTCAGACTGTTGTTGTGGAGTTTGTCATCCGAGACGTGTTGAAGAATCTTTAATGTTTTTTCTCAATTTTGTTTAAATAATATGAAAATGAACGTCTGTACCTTGAGAAGTATAGCTAAATCTTGTTTTAGCATTCCTGCTGTCAATACTGTTAACAAAGTATGGGATAATGTTGACCCTTATTCATTGACCCATTACTTCCTCTCTCCATTCACACGACTTAATAATGGTCCAGGACGGACCAAAACATCATCATTTCTTCATCTTCTGATGCTTGGTTTGCTCACCATATCTTCAGCCACGTTATTGGGACTCATCGTCTGCATATGGGATAATGAATTATGTGATTGAGAGCTTGAACAAATATAGATATATGGACATGCACACATGCGCACTAACTGTTCAAAAGAGCTTCCTTTTATCATTTTCTATTAATTTGTTCTATCTCATTTTTTTCACATAAGATTATCATACATACAGTATCATGCATACACTATCATCATACAGTACTCCTGTTTTTGTGCCCCCAAGTCTTTAGTGGTGGTCTCATAACTGGGGCAACTCTCACTCTTCCACATCTTGATGCAGTTCAAAATACAGATGTTTGTCGGATCAGTTCATTTGATACCACATCTCAGCTCATCATGGTCTGCTGCTGCAAAGTTGCTTCTCTCTCTTCCATAGTTACTTGAATTACACCTGTTCTCAGGAACTTTTAAGTTCTCACGTTATACTTGCACTGCAGCTTCTCGCAGTTGATGTGTCGTGTTAATTCAAGAATTAAATGCTCTTGCTTCTTTTGATGTTGACCAGACCATACACTAGAAGGTGAAGGGACGATGACGTTTTGGTCCATCCTGGACCATTCTCAATCGACTTGAGAATGGTCCAGGAAGGACCGAAACGTCGTCATCCTTTCACCTTCTAGTGTGTGGTCTGGTCAACATACTTCAGCCACGTTATTGTGACTCCTCGCCTGCTATTGTTTCTGTTTCCATTACACAGGAATGTTGTGAAATGGAATGCCACTTTTTATTTCCCTCAACACCAGATCACCATTGTTTTAGCACATGTCTCTGGAGCTTTACTTTACATTCTTACCAATTGTTTTTCCTTGTCGAGTTGATGCACTGTTGAGCAGGCAAAAATTGCCTTTGCGTCGACCTATTGAAAAAGAGGAGACCAGGGGCCAGATTCATGAAGCAGTTACGCAATTACTTACGAACGTGTACATCTTTCCTCAATCTTTGACGGCTTTGGTTACATTTATTAAACAGTTTACAAGCATGAAAACTTGTCAATCAACTGTTGTTATTGTTATAAACAGCCTCCTGGTGCTTTGGAGCTCATTAACTGTTAAATAATTGTAAACAAAGCCGTCAAAGATTGAGGAAAGATGTACAGGTTCCTAAGTACTTGCGTAACTGCTTCATGAATCTGGCCCCAGGAGCCGGAACTTGATCGCTGCAACAAAAGTTAGACAAATACATACAAAGGCAAGTATACATACACACATACATAAACAAGCATACACATAGAAATACAAATGAATGAATGACAATGTAGATCCCAAGAATTTGGCATCCTAAATTACTTTTGTGGTAGTTTATAGGTATTAAAGAATATATTAGAAGTAACGGAAAGCCGTCTCCATTCATTGTAGCGTTCTCCAAGGTAAGTTTGATTATTATAAATCTGTCCTAATGAGAGAAATATCACTAAACAACTCTGATATTTAATAAGCTCTGAATTCGATTCCTAACAGCAGGAATTAATTGCTAGCTTGTTCTTGTATGGTGGCATGGTAAGGATATGTAATATTTGTAGACCTTTGAGATTTATTTTACTAATGCTAGCTAATGCTGAGTTAGGAACAAATATAATTGTTGTTCTTTTCCAGTCATTGAAGAATTGCCCTTCTTATAAGAGTTGACATGATCTTCTTATCTTGAGGTTATCTTGAGATGATTTCGGGGCTTTAGTGTCCCTGCGGCCCGGTCCTCGACCAGGCCTCCACCCCCAGGAAGCAGCCCGTGACAGCTGACTAACACCCAGGTACCTATTTACTGCTAGGTAACAGGGGCATTCAGGGTGAAAGAAACTTTGCCCATTTGTTTCTGCCTTGTGCGGGAATCGAACCCGCGCCACAGAATTACGAGTCCTGCGCGCTATCCACCAGGCTACGAGGCCCTCCTCGTAGACCAATACAGTACTCACAATTAATACAAGTTGCAAATTTTGAAGCAAATACAGTGATAAGAAACTATTGAAGCCGTTTGATAAGAACAAACCCACATCCCTGAACTCGGGCAGACGCACTACATACAACTTTCAATCATTTCTCATAGATATATCGGAATCTTATTTCATTATACATATACAGTGACATCTCGATTCAAATAAGTTGGTTCTCGACCGAACTGTTGCTTTAAGATATTTACCGTTTCGTTATTTAATTTTGCCCGTCGGTTTTATTGGCTGAAACCGTAGAACTATGTATTTGTATACATTTGTTCAGTATTTTGATACCGTGTTACCATGGAAAAGTTAACTGTGTTCAAATGAATTAATAATGAATGACCAGGTGGCCACCAGATAGGCAAAGTATCTTGACAAAGATACTTTGGTACAGATACAGCTAGCTTGGACTGTATCTTGGCAAAGGTCAGTAATTGGCCTAGAGTGACCTCAATAAGCCTAACAGGCTTCCTCTCCCTGACTACGGGAAATCATAAGTCAAACACCACACCCAAAAAATGCCATTACCAATTCTGATTATAGAAACTTTTCTTTTTATCTAAATACCAAAAAAAAAAAGTACGAGCGATAATGACAGTACAGTATTGTAATTACTGTATTTTGTTGCATTCAGGCTTCCATTGAACCAGGTTTCACTTGATTGAGACCCTGCTGTATTTTTTATTTTAATCAAATGCATCTTATATCATGGGCATTCTTAAATTGTAAGAAATACCTTTATTAACTCATAAGGCTGTTATTATTGTGTATATCTGTAGTGGTTTGCTATAGAAAGTTAATGAATATTCCTTTAATCATTATGTTTGGCCTTGTTGTAATAGAGTACTGTAGTTGAGTAGGTATGCTGTATTTCTCACTGCTTTATTGTATTATGTTGGTAGTGACATATTTGATAAGGTATTATAATATTAAAAGGCTTATTTTGTTTTCAACCCAAAATGTATTGGAAAAGCAATGATGAGATGCTCAGGCCTAACATCAAGATTCTTCATTTAGACAACATCCTGTAGATTTCTTGCTTACCACATAATCTGCATTGGAAGCTTGCACAAAACTGTGATTGAACACTTACCAAACTCCTTAGTGAAAATGTGCTTACAGCTTGATGGCTATTCTCAGAGGTTGTGTAGTCAACCACGACCACAAGACCTCAGTCGGGAGGACATGACGCGAGCAGACGTCAAGACTATACAGAAGGAAGCTGTCTTGTCTTATATAAAGGTGAGGCCGCTACTCCTCACAAAAGGTTGGGCCATAATTCAGTATAAGGATTAAATCAATGTCATAACGCAACGGGTATCTTGCACACCTCACTTTAGAGACAACACACACATCCTTAAGTGTCATAACACACCGGGTGTCTTGCACACCTCACTTTAGAGACAACACACACATCCTTAAGTGTCATAACACACCAGGTGTCTTGCGCATCTCACTTCAGAGACAACACACACATCCTTAAGTGTCATAACACACCAGGTGTCTTGCACATCTCACTTCAGAGACAACACACACATCCTTAAGTGTCAATAACACACCAGGTGTCTTGCACACCTCACTTCAGAGACAACACACACATCCTTAAGTGTCATAACACACCGGGTGTCTTGCACATCTCACTTCAGAGACAACACACACATCCTTAAGTGTCATAACACACCGGGTGTCTTGCACATCTCACTTCAGAGACAACACACATCCTTAAGTGTCATAACACACCGGGTGTCTTGCACATCTCACTTCAGAGACAACACACATCCTTAAGTGTCATAACACACCGGGTGTCTTGCACATCTCACTTCAGAGACAACACACATTCTTAAGTGTCATAACACACCGGGTGTCTTGCACATCTCACTTCAGAGACAACACACATCTCATTTATCAAAGGGACACTATACCCAGTTTATAAAAAAAGTGGATTTTAGCGTAATATCTCACCTTTCTTAAATAAACTGCAACATTATGATTGAAGGGCTAAATCTTTTCCCTTTTACATGAGGTTAAAAGTAGACTTTCAAAATGTAAGTGTGATTTATGAGGCATTTAATCGCCTTCATTGTTTATAGCGAAAGCAAATTGTTTTGGATACTCTTGTCATGAAAAAGGACTAATTTATGCTATTCTTCCTGGCTATGAGCAGTTGTATTGCTTTCAAATCAAATAAGTTTGCTAAAAAGTAAAATACCAGATACACCCATGTGGGTGTGTCATAAGAATGTTTCTGATGAGCAGTCTGTATTTTCATCTATAAATACAAATTTTATGCAAAGAGTGTATCCTACACTAATCTTGGATATTGACATAATTACCCAACATATTATTCATGATCATGATTCGTTATATTTAAAATAATTTTGTATAAACTCAAATCACAAAAAATCCATCTTATTTTATTGATCTAGAATTATAATGTAGCAGCTAAACTTAGCTGCTATAAACATTATAGTACATTCCTAGAAATGTTTCTGCTATCCGAGTGAAGATAACCCGTGGTGGTTTTTTCACTGTCATCACCTAATGTATTTTGGCCTGGACATTACAAAATTAACAAGTTGCATTGTTACGTGGACCTTTGTCACAGGGCATGCTGCATGTGTTATTCTTTGTTGCATTTTGTATTTCTGTAGGTTTATATTGGTAGAAATCATTATTACAGGTACTGTATTGCATTACCTGTGTGACTATTGTTTACTAGTGAGTCCCAGCTCACAGTCACTTGTTTGTATATCTTGTTGAAAGGACATTAGTGGGTATGGCTAAGTGAATGTGTGTGAACGGTATATGTGTATGTCTTGCTTATCTATGGCTTTTTACATTCCCTCTAACTTTCTTAATAAGTATCAAATTTCATATTTGATAGTGTCTCTTCATGATCAACCATATATGTTGGTGTTTATCATTGGCTATCAATACAGTTGACTGCAGTCACAGCTAGGACTTGGCTTTATAGTAATAGCCTCAGCTGGTTACCGAAATACCTCTTGATGCTAGCTTGCACAACACACTATGACAGTGTGCTGTCATAGTGTCAGTGTCATAGTTGGTAGTCACTTGTCAATAGCAAAATGATTTCTGTAAGCTCTCTTAAAGAAATTGTGATGTTCCAAACTAGTAATAGAAGCAACCTATGTTGTAGACACACACAGAGATGTCAGTAGACTTTGAACAAATCCACGAGGGTTCAAACCTACGTCCGAGAAGATCCCAGGCGCTGCCTTAATCATTTGATGCATCAGGCGAGGAGTCACAATAACGTGGCTGAAGTATGTTGACCAGACCACACACTAGAAGTTGAAGGGACGACGACGTTTCGATCCGTCCTGGACCATTCTCAAGTTGTCAATTCCATTCTCAATTCTCATTCTCAAGTTCTCATTCTCGACTAGAGAATGGTCCAGGACGGACCGAAATGTCGTCGTCCCTTCTACTTCTAGTGTGTGGTCTGGTCAACATTTGATGCTTCATTTTGTTCATTTGTTGCATCACGCTATTGTGATTTCTGTGTGTAGTGTCAGTAGACTTTATTTGAAGGTAAATCTTTGTTTGTAATGGGCTATGAAATCAAAGAGTTTATACTGCATATTTAATAATAATTCTAATAATGTAAACAAAATCCATCCTTCCAGTTATAATTTTCTCCATTCTGATAGAGTAGTTTACACTACACTATAGGTATATATCCAGTCATTGATGTCTTGGCCAAGTGAACCTTCACTACACTATAGGTATATATCCAGTCATTGTTGTCTTGGCCAAGTGAACCTTCACTACACTATAGGTATATATCCAGTCATTGTTGTCTTGGCCAAGTGGTGAACCTTCACTACACTATAGGTATATATCCAGTCATTGCTATCTTGGCCAAGTGGTGAACCTTCACTACACTATTGGTATATATATCCAGTCATTGTTGTCTTGGCCAAGTGGTGAACCTTCACTACACTATAGGTATATATCCAGTCATTGCTATCTTGGCCAAGTGGTGAACCTTCACTACACTATTGGTATATATATCCAGTCATTGATGTCTTGGCCAAGTGGTGAACCTTCACTACACTATTGGTATATATATCCAGTCATTGATGTCTTGGCCAAGTGGTGAACCTTCACTACACTATAGGTATATATATCCAGTCATTGATGTCTTGGCCAAGTGGTGAACCTTCACTACACTATTGGTATATATATCCAGTCATTGATGTCTTGGCCAAGTGGTGAACCTTCACTACACTATAGGTATATATATCCAGTCATTGATGTCTTGGCCAAGTGGTGAACCTTCACTACACTATAGGTATATATCCAGTCATTGATGTCTTGGCCAAGTGGTGAACCTTCACTACACTATAGGTATATATCCAGTCATTGATGTCTTGGCCAAGTGGTGAACCTTCACTCGGCTTGAGGTTGTTGTTAGATGACAGTCTTTTATTTTGTATTATTATTTTTTGCCATAGATGTGGCCATATTTTTACAATGCTAATCAGCATATATACATTTTCTTCTATCCTCCGGGGGCAAGGTTAGAGATCTGTTAAACATATAGTTCAGTGATTTATTGAAGAATCAACCACAGAAGGTGACTGTAGTGCTTTTAAAATACTCATCTAACCTACATAAATACATAGATTTACATCTGTCCTATATAAATAGTGTTGGAGGTATGTTCTTTTATACCTAATGTGATTGGTGTGCATTTACAAAGGTGAATGGCTTGTGTGTTTAAGACATTCATGGAAAGTCTTAACACATCTGCTGTTAACTTCTAGTTAAATCATACTTGTGTTGAGAGAATATTATGACAATGGGTGAGATTGTACTCGTATCTTTGTAGTTGTCCAGAGGTGCAAGTTCTCTCCCCACCCATTACCGTAATGTTGTTTCGTAGATACATCATGTTGTCGTGATTTTATTGTCTACACTTGTGTTGCTCTTCACGTCGATGAAAATATTGTATCCGTTTACGTTTTCCTGCAATGTTTATTTTTCCATTGTTCTTTTGTCACTATGTCACTAATCATTAACAAAAGATGATTATTTGAATGTAGTGTGGCTCTTTGTGTATTGTATGGTTGTCTGTCTTTCTGCCTACCTGTCTGCTGCCTGCCTGCCTGCCTGCCAGCAATTCACTTTGTCAGTAACATGCTTAAATGATAGGACTTTATTGCCTCCAACTTCATAATTGCTTATCACACACAGTTTCACGTTTCTTTAGTCTGACGGTGTTAGAGGCCATCCTCTTCAATTTGGCCTTTGCCTGATTCAGTAAGCACTTCCTCATGTTGTTTAAGGTAAGGAACTTGAATGGCTCAAATAGCAAAAAAGACTTTATTTTGTTACATTTGTCACGTGTAGATATCTAATTTGGGATTATGGTCTAATTGAATTTGTTTTATCAATTTCAGTCTCGTGTTAGTCCTACCAAAGGATCAGCCTCTAATTCGCCGGATGTGAGCTTTGATTCTGGAGACAGCTCCTCTTATCCTCCCGGCCATGCCAATTCCTCTCATTCCCAACACGCTGTGCCACACACCAACTATTCATCTAGTCCATACACCAGCCAAACTATAAATTATTCAGTAAATGTACCCCCAGCAACCAGTACACAATATCCTAGTAGTAGTAGTAGTAGTAGTAGTAACCCTTATACAAGTACCGGCCACCACACGTCAACACTTCCACCACAGACGTCCACCACCAGTACGTACACCACACGCGGAAGCACTAGTTCTCTACCTAAAGCGCCCACTACAGTCAAGGCCAGAAAACGAAGTGGTGGAGGACGACCTTTTGATCCAGACTCTTCTCCCGCCCATCTTAGTTTTACATATAGACGGGAATTGGAGAAACAGCAGCATGAGAAGCAGTTGATTGAAAATTTAAGAAATGTAAGAATAATTTGATAGCTTAGTGTATTCCTAGTTACAGTACTGTATTTATTATTCCAAAAAGTAATATTATTTCAAAATTTGTTTATACTAAGTAAATTATGTTAATGATATGATGTGCTCCTAAATACTAGTCCATTAACATGCTTATGTTCCTGTGTAAATTTGCCGCTCTGCAATGAGTTATATACAATAGCCACTACAAGTTCCAGCGTGACCTGCCCTCTGCATGCTCCGCAAAGCTCTACCCATTATATTATGACTTTAAGTAGGTGATGTATATTGCAGCATCAGAATGTTTGTGTGATGTATTTTACATCATCACAATGCTAGTGTATTAAGAGTTGTGACATTTTGGATATTGTAACATTTATAAAGAATGGATCTGTATGTGCGTGAGACTTAATACAGTCTGATCGATGAGAAGAGACCAAGAAAATTCAATCGACATGTATTTAAAAATAAAGTTCAAGGGCTGGAATGTGCTTTGTGATTATATCTGATATAAAATGAAGATTTAAGTCATGGAAGAATGACAGAGGTTCACGGAACCGTAGAATATACTGAAAGCCATACAAGTTAGAAGTACAGTCTTCTAATCTGAAAATGTTAACAGAAAAATTTGTGACTAGAACTTAGCTGGCAGCCATATATGATCTTCTATGTAACTGTAGTCTTTTTTTTTTTTTTAATGAAGAAAAGTTCCAGCTACTGCACTATGAAAAAATGAAAATATAAAAATGGAACTCACTTATACAATGCAATGCAATCACACTATTGAGTGAAAATGCAATATAAAAGATTTTAAAATAATCATGACAGTAGACCTTTTAAAAATCAATAAAGAAACTGTCCCAACTGCAAGATAAATTAGAAGTTAGATAACAAGGACTTTTTAAACGAGAAAGAGGCCAATGATACAGTTTAAGGCACTAGTGCTCGCTCTCTAGGGGAAGGGGGGGAATATTATTGCACAATATTGGCCCAATTTAAAGCTGGAGAAATTGTTGTCCTAGAGAATGTGCAAATGTCTTTTACTGCCTGAAGCCAATCAAAACATGTAAGTTATTGAGACCATTTAAAAAGTGGTTCCAAGAACGGTGCAGGTGAGAGAGATACTTAATAATTTACACTTGAAAAATATTAAGAGGGACTGCTTCCAAATCTGCCCACGGAAATAACTCCTCACGAGACCAAAAGACATGGCAGGAAGTGCAAACTAGCACCGTTGAAAAGCAGAGATGCAATAGTTACTCTGAAAGAGCCAGCGTTAAGCTAGCTAACTAAGCTAGCTAAGAAAGAACTGTCAGCGTTAAGAACCCAAGACTTGCCAACACTCTGTGTCTAAACATAAGAGGCATCACTAGCTGACCTCCCACGGTGTTCGAGAGAACATGATAAACACTACCTAATGATACCCACTCAACTGGTCCGCCATATCATTCTCCATACGTCAGGCTGCTCACAGCTGCATCCAGCAGCCTGGTTGACCAGTCCACTAAGATGCCTGATCAGAGACCTGGCCATGCGGGACATTGATCCCCAAAACCAACAAGAAGTAGGTAGTCCTGGCCTTCTTCCATGGCTCTTAACTCTTGTTACTCTAGCAGCTACTTCTATAATCCCTTGACTTGTTCATAACACCCAGCAGTATTATGAGTAAGCTGTACTATAAATATCTACAATTAATTTAATACCATTGGCATCTAAGATGATTAAATGTGTTACAGATCATAGAGACAAGATTGAAAGTATCGCTGCCAGCAGATATGTC
The DNA here is from genome assembly GCF_040958095.1 of Procambarus clarkii. Taxonomy (NCBI): domain Eukaryota; kingdom Metazoa; phylum Arthropoda; class Malacostraca; order Decapoda; family Cambaridae; genus Procambarus; species Procambarus clarkii. The sequence continues at coordinate 15,281,571 of NC_091210.1, read as the reverse complement.
ATCGGCGTTAATGGACGGAGTGGTCCTTTGTCACCTGGCAAACCATGTCCGCCCCAGATCTGTCTCTTCCATCCATGTTCCCTCCCCAGCTGTGGTGAGATTTTGGGCTAAGTTTCTTATGCACAGTAATGTTACATGAACATATGAATCTATGAATAGATATTGAAGCCATATGATGAAATGGAAACTGTATTCGTGACCACTTTGGGTGCACACACTACCGACTGGACCATGGTGAGCTAAACAGTATCTGGACTAGAAGTGTGGAACTACTACTGGTCAAAGTCCTTTTAGCCCATCATGGTGCAAGTGGTAGTGTGCGCGCCTAAGGCAGGCAGGGGGACACCGGCCCAATTCCATCGTTTTGCCTCAGTATTTATTTTTGTTTGTTGGAGTTCAATGAATATAGCGATCTAAATAAATTTTGGCACTACAGGTATTCATAATTTTAAGGAAAGACTCAATAGAACTATTCTTTTTTAAATGTGAAATGCATGACGTTTTAGCAGTTACTATTCAAGTAACCTAAATAATGGTGTACAAGACAGAAACTAAATTTTCTTATGTTTGAGTAATGTTCAAATGTCATGCAATTAAAAATGACATTTATGAAAGAGTGATAAGCCACGAGACACACATGCATGGGCAGCAGCTGAGGAAGTCTCCTTTTATTTCATTTGCCTGTATGAAGGAAATGCCTATAAGACTCTAGTAAGAAGTCAGTAATCTAATTCATGTATTGTAAAGAAAGGGAGAGATAGAAAATGGATTTTAGTGCCTTCATGATACTACCAGTAGCATATGGGATAGACTTTGTGTTAGAGGCAGTGAGTGGTATCAACATTCAAGCTACAGAATTAGGTGTTTGTGTTATTCCCTAAATGTAGTTAAATGATGAGAGCTATTCTCATGGTGTCTCATCTTTGTTGACTAAACCACACACTAGAAAGTGAAGGGACGACGTTTCGGTCCGTCCTGGACTATTCTCAAGTCGATTGTCTCATCTTCCCAGTACTCTTTGTCATAACACTTTGATACTACTGCCGGTTTTGGCCTCCACCACTTTCCCGCCTTACTTATTCCACCCGTCTACCTCTGTTTGCAAAAGTCAATTTTCTTATATTTCTTCGGCAGCTTTGTTTACTTAGTTGAAATCTATGACATTTTGTTCTTGTAGTTTCATGTCTCGGGAATTCTTCCCTATCAATTTGTCGATTCCTGTTACTATTTTGTACGTAGAGGTCATATCACCTCTTTTCTTCTATCTTCTAATTTTGCCGTATTTAATGCCTCTAACCTCTCCTCGTAGTTCTTGCCCTTCAGTTCTGGGAACCATCTAGTTGCATGTCTTTGCACCTTTTCCAGTTTGTTGATGTGCTTCTTAAGATATGGGTATCATACCACTACTGCGTATTCCAGCTTTGGTCTAATAAAGTTTGTGAACAATTTCTTCAGTATTTCACCATTCATGTATTTAAAAGCAAATCTGAAGGTGGAAAGGGAAGTGCCCTCACACGATGTTCTTTATGTGGTCCTCAGGTGATGGTTTTCTATCTAAAATCACACCCCCCCAAGATCTTATTCTTTATCAGAATTTTTTAAAGATTTTTCACATCATTTGTAGGTTATGGTGGTCTATTTTCTCCTATTCCACATTCTATAATTCTATAACATGGCATTGATTCACATTTCGAAGTTGAGGACTAGCTAAACCTTTTTTGTTTAGGGGTTTCCACTGCATTGAAACACTTGTAACTAAAATATATAATTACTAATGTACGGTATTTGGTGTTATCCCCCTTCCCATCACACTACTTTTTGTAGTGTAAATACGGTACTGTAGCTGCTGAAACATCAAACGTTGTCACTGTCCAAATATTGATCGTATTATTGATGGTTGACTACTACACGTAATGAATTATCTAACATCAAATATAACAGGGAGCCGGTCGGCCGAGCGGACGGCACACTGGACTTGTGATCCTGTGATCCCGGGTTCGATCCCGGGCGCCAGCGAGAAACAATGGGCAGAGTTTCTTTCACCCTATGCCCCTGTTACCTATCAGTAAAATAGGTACCTTTGTGTTAGTCAGCTGTCATGGGCTGCTTCCTAGGGGTGGAGGCCTGGTCGAGGACCGGGTCGCGGGGACACTAAAGCCCCAAAATCACCAAGATAAGGTACCCCCATAGTACACTATATACTTCTGTTGTTGAAATAAGAAGTGGGGAAACATTCCTGTCTAGGTTACTTATCAGCCACACGAGATTAATTTGTAGAGACTATGGAACACGAAGTTGAATCTTATCGTCAGAATTACACTATTTCACTTGGTCACTCATTTTCAAGTAGCGTCCTAACAGTAATTTTTAAAACTGTTGGAAATTTTGCTTTCAGTTCTGCCCTATGTGCCACATGTATCTAAAAGAAAATATGTACTTGATAATCCAACTTCTGTGGTGTCAATCGTCATATGTCTTACTGTTGTTGTATTTGCATTATGAATGTTTGTACCTGCTGAATATTCTGTGACAGACAGTTGTATATAACCATAATGGCTTACTGTATTATGGCTACACATGTTAGTTCAAATGTAAATAATTGTTTTTATTTTGTTTTTTGTTTTTTTACAGCCAAAACTGACAATAGCAAAGTGCAGATTAAATGTTGAAAACTTCCTTGAAGCGTGCAGAAAGATTGGTGTTGAAGATGTAAGTAATGCAGTATTAAGCATTTTGGTTTTGTTTTTTTTAAGTTGCGTATTGTGTCTGTGTGTTTTTTGGAGAAGTTACAGCATAAATATATATATATATATACTGTATGTTATATATATACTGTATGTAATTATCAATAGTAAATTCAGTTTGCATTTAAAAATATACACTCAGATCACCCATTATTTCCAGCTGAATGAATTTAAAACTATGAAATTGCAAATTTGTACGAACATGCGTACGTTTACATACGCATGTTCACAGCTCTGGTCGAGAAACACAGTTGTGCATTTAGGGATCCACTAGAAACACTAGCTCCCCCTCTCATCTATATTCAACACACTTTGTCAGTTTTCTAGTTCACATTTTTTCACAAATTTGCAAATTCATTTATGCATATTAGATATATTGTATCTCAAAATTTTGATTAAAATATATATTTTGGTTTTCCTGATTCACTTTTAAGATTTTTTGTGACTAGTGATTGATAAGACAGATGAAGCTTTATCTAGTGACGTCTTGTGTTGGGATGAAGCTCTTGAAACATTCCTTAGAGAAATGTATTCTCTCATCTGAATTCAATTTTGTAACTATTTGTTGACCAGACCACACACTAGAAGGTGAAGGGACGACGACTTTTCGGTCCGTTTTAGACCATTCTCAAGTCGATTGTGACACAGTCGACTTGAGAATGGTCCAGGACGGACCGAAATGTCGTCGTCCCTTCACCTTCTAGTGTGTTGTCTGGTCAACATACTTTAGCCACGTTATTGTGACTCATCGCCTGCATTTGTAACTATTTGCTGACTGTGCAGTAGTTCTAAGGCAAACTTTCCATCCTGGGCCCAACTTTCTCATGTCCTCTGTAAAAAGAAAATATTACATTATAAGATTTCTGAAGGCATTTTGCTGAAGATAAATTCTTGATCTGTGTGTTTTAAGATTTGAGTCAAACTAGTGAGTGTATAAGTGAGCCAAAGTAACATCTCCCAAGAACATGCTGGTGTATTGTGCTAAAGCTTGTTAAGCTTTGAGCTGCTATAGCTTCTCCATTTACAATTGTCTACAGTGCCTCGTGTGTGTGTGTGTCTTCTTTATCTATCCCTTACCACTTGTACATAGCCCCCAGAGAGAAGCATAGTGAACATAGACATTGTGGTCGTAGCATTTACAGTACACAAGGCTGGGCAGGTGAGGTACGCAGCACTCTGGTGTCACTCAGTTGTTGTTATTGTGAGCACCAGTATGGGACTCAGATTGGTCTCCTAACTTCTTTCTCCTCTTGCTATGAACTTTGATTTTATTTATTTACATTTTTTTTTTGCAAGTTTTTCTTTCACGGACGAACCTGTGCATGGCTGATGGGATGTAGGTGTAAATATACAGTACTGGAACTTTTGTACATCTTGATTGGTGATAAAGACTGAAGATCAAGGCTAGCGATGGTGTAAAAGGCTGAATATCAAGTCTAGTGGATTAGTTGGTTCTTAGTTCTATTTTCTCCCTTTTAAAGCTAATGCATGGCCATTGGATTCCTGCCTTGGTTTGACAGTGCTTTTTATTTTTATTTTGTTTAATAAAATTATACATCTTTTCTCCGCCAAGAGGAAAGATATTTGTCATTCTTAAATTCGTAAGCCTTGTGGTATGAGACTAGTAGAATAGTAGCATGGCTCATACTGGAAGCTTATATCTCAAAAAAGGTGAAGTTAACATAACGATTCAATTTCATTTATAACTTGAAACTTAATAAAAAGTAAAATACACTTACTCTTTCATGCATGTGCTCAAGTGGTGGGTTTAAAAGATAAATTGAACCGAATTTGTGTTGTCAGAGCATGACTAGTGAGGGAGTAAATAATTCAGTACAGTAAATGTTAGCATATTCCTCATTGGTGACTGGGGGAGGGGGGGCTAAGGAAGGTGAGGGGACCCCCACTTGAGCCTGTGTGGTACAGGTTTCCCTCCGTCTTACTCCGGCGTTGGTGTCTCTTTACAGGCGTGCGTGTGTGCATGCGACGATATCGTAACCCAATTTGACCCTGAGCGTGTGCTAACAACTGTCCACTTCCTTGTCAACCCCTCTGAGTCCCTGTTATTAACCAAGTCCAATGGCGTGGTTCTGGATAGTTCTGACCCTCGTGCCCCTCAAATGGTCACCCTAATGGAATTCCAGACCTGCCAATGGGACAACAGGACTGCAGTACATTCGCAGCCCCTCAAGGCAGCGGACCAGCGTCTTTTGTCCTATGCACTGCTGTGTATTTTCCTGGCCACTCTTGTGTTACTGTACATGTACCCACCCCCTGATGAGTAGACCCACAATCCTTTCTAACATAATAGAGCTTTCCAAACAGAATGACAATATTAACAGCGAGCAGCTACAGGACTAATTAGTCCCGTGAGAAGTATATTATGCCTTGCTTCATTTTAGCTGCTACTATGCACTTATTAACTTGTAAATACAATGGTTTAAGTTGTACATACTTGAAGGGAAGGAAAGTTGTACCCAATTCATTAAGCCACTTTTTTTTTTTTTTTTTGCGTATTTGAGAGATTTCATCATTTTTCTGCTGTATTCTCGGTTAACTTTCATATGCATAAAGTATCTTTTTAGTTAAATTGATTTGCAGGCATTGTTGCTTTCATATATCTGATTTATCATCCACATAGTTGTATATATATTTTCATGTTCTTCTTAACATCTAAAGTGTTTTCGAGCATACTGCAGCCTCTGATTTTTAACTGTTACAAATTCATTTTGCAACTGTACAAATAAGATCTATTATTTTTTATTTGTGGCTTTCATATTTCAAAATGTTTAAAAATAGCAAAGTAAATATGAAGTTAATTCCTAGGCAGGAATGATATTGCACATCAATCAAGCTACTATGAGAACACACCTATGTTACCACATACTGCAATGGTTTTGCATGATAGTTGAGCAGCTATATTGACACTAGAGGCTTCAGGGTTAGAGTTCTTCTGACTCTCATTTGTTATCTAAGAACTTTTCCTATCACGGCTCATATGAAACCTTATTTACTTGGTTTTCTACAAAACATATCACTAATCACTTTACAACCACATAGCCAGTTTTTTCTGTGTGAACATTAATGAATTGAGAATAATTGGGGCTTAGTCATTCCGCCTTAGCCCAAGCTTGAACTAAGGGCATTTTACTAGGAGGGGAGCAGGTGAGGCGGTGCTAGTCACTCCTTGAAGCTCATATCAACCAGAAAATGACAGTGGCATGTGGGAAGTTATCATTCAAGAAATTAAACACAGAGGCTTTCGAGGCCATACTGTATGACCTCCGTTATCAGAAGCCTACTCGATCCTATCTTTGGGGTATTTGGGGTTAATTTTTGGACTGTCCCGCTAAGAATTCTGCTCATCTGGTGAGGGGTTCTTCCCATGTAGTCCACACAAGGGAGCTCAGACTGTATACACCACCTGTGTGAGACCATTATTGGATTATGCAGCTGTGGCATAGAACAGCTGCGAGGGTGCATAAAAGAAAACTTTAGAATGTATAGAGGCTTGCAACTAGATTAGTACCAGAATTGAGAGGGCTCGGCTATGAGTACAGGGTAAGGGAACTGAACCTTACAATCCTAGAGGAGGTTATCTTGAGATGATTTCGGGGCTTAGCGTCCCTGCGGCCCGGTCCTAGACCAGGCCTCCTTTTTGTTATACATTCCCCAGGAAGCAGCCCGTAGCAGCTGTCTAACTCCCAGGTACCTATTTACTGCTAGGTGAACAGGAGCATCAGGGTGAAATAAACTGCCCATTTGTTTCCACCTTCACCGGGGATCAAACCCGGAACCTCAGGACTACGGATCCTAAGCGCTGTCCACTCAACTGTCAGGTCCCAAACCTGACATTATGTAGGAGATAAAGAATGGGGCATATAATTACTATACATATTGTGATATTTTTATTTATTTTTTATTTTTTATTTATATATACGAGAGTTCTTACATTCTTGTACAGCCATTAGCATGAATAGCGTTTTGGGCAAGTCCTTAATCCTAATATTCCCCGGAATACGACCCGCCAAATCGTTTAACAACCAGGTACCCATTTTACTGTTGGGTAAACAGAGGCTACAATTATGGATTGGCGCCCAGTAAATCCTCCCCGGCCAGGATACGAACCCAAGGCAAAGTGCTCGGGAAACGCCAGGCAAGTGTCTTACCACTTCGCCATGGGAACTGCAAATATACATTATGGCTTCTCAAATATATATACTGTATCATCAGCTCCGTATCGACTGATATTTTAACCCATGAAAAAGTGTGGTTCACCAGGAACAGCAGAACACCACATATAATTGTTGGCCCAATGCTGTTTACATTCACACTAGTCAATATCTTCATAAGGAATTCTAGTGTAACTGGGAAGGGGTCTGAAACTTTGCTTCTGTTGCAATACCCAACGTATGGAGCTTGTAGAATGGTGGTAGGTAATACATATAACCCAGTGAAGTAGGGTGAGAAGCCGGAAGCATTTGCTACTTTGCAAATCAAGCTTCGTATATATTACCTATTGTAGTTCGTCATTTAACTAGTAATCTCTGTATTAAAGACACTGTATTGAGAGGTTGAAGGTATATCATCTGCTTAAAATCTTCTTAAGAGTTTAGAAATAATTGATTACGTTAAAACCTTAGTTCCCAGAGTGGCTCAAGTCGTCATTCCTACAAACATTTTACCTACACATAGTACTCTTTCGTTTTCATTATTGTCACAGGTCTGATAATTGAACCCTCCATTGACTGTCAGTGATTTCCTCCTGTGCTCATATTGCCATAATCGATTGATCTTTATGGGTTTACAATACCTTGATCTTTATGGGTTTACAATATCTTGATCTTTATGGGTTTACAGTACCTTGATCTTTATGGGTTTGTAATACAGTACATTGATCCTTATGGTTTTACAATACAGTACATTGATCCTTATGGGTTTAACATACATTGGACCCAGTGGATTTTTAATACATGGATCCTTATGGGGTTTTTAATACTGTACATTTTAATCATTTTGGGTTTCTAATACTTTGATCCTTATGAGTTTTTAATGCTGTACTTTTTTCATACACACTATAGGGTAGGATTCTTAAATAGCTGCTCTATATGAGGGTTAAAATTAGTTAGTATTTTGTGTTGTTACCCAATAGGGGTCTCGTCACCTTCATACAAGTATAGAGAGAGAGAGAGAGGCATAACTATGAACCGATAAATACTGGTTCAGTAACAGGGTTGTTGATTTGTGGAACCAATTACCGCGTAACGTGGTGGAGGTGGGGGTCCCTCGATTGTTTCAAGCATGGGTTGGACATGTATATGAGTGGGATTGGGGGGTTATAGATAGGAGCTGCCTCGTATGGGCCAATAGGCCTTCTGCAGCTGCCTTTGTTCTTATGTTCTTATGCCCTAAAAGGTTTAGACATTTAAGGGGTACAAATATATATAGTAAACATATCTGAATATATATTTTTAGTCATTGCATTAGATGCTTTCTTTTGTATTGCATGTAAGAATTCTGCCAACACGACACAGTATCGTGTGTAAATATATTTATTCAAGCTTGTATATAGTTTTTGTATATTCAGTATTACTGCAGAATCCTTTATCACCATACTAGCTTGGTTTTCAGCTTTGGTGCATTGCAAAGTTATACTTGTAAAATAAGACATATTTTGTGTTTACATGTACACTGTATTTTGTTTGCTGGACATAACTAATTCATTACATTTGATACAAAAGCTGGCTTATTATGATACTGTACATGGTTAACATAGACTAATGGATAGTTAGGTACTAAAGGGAGCTGGTCGGCCGAGCGGACAGCACGCTGGACTTGTGATCCTGTGGTCCCGGGGTCGATCCCGGGCGCCGGCGAGAAACAATGGACAGAGTTTCTTTCACCCTGTGCCCCTGTTACCTAGCAGTAAAATAGGTACCTGGGTGTTAGTCAGCTGTCACCGGCTGCTTCCTGGAGGTGGAGGCCTGGTCGAGGACCGGGCCGCGGGGACACTAAAGCCCCGAAATCGTCTCAAGATAACCTCAAGATAACTAAGAAGAACATCTCAATTTTTAATTTGGCATGTTTTCAAATTTGGTTCAAAACTACTTAAAAGAAATATCACAGGGACAAGATAACTATAATTGTTGATTACAGGAGGGCTCATAAGTCTTGACTTGATACACATCACAAAATTCTTTGTTATTTGCGTGCATCTGTTTGTTAACATTGATAGTTGTGATCTGAACACTGTCTCATTATGTATAACAATGAAGAGAAGCCTAAACAGATATGCATATTATCTAGTGTGCATATTTGGATGGTTATAATCCTGGAGTTAAAATTATAGTTAGAATTAAAGTGTAATGCTATTACACTTTATTACACGTAATTCTTAAAGTGTAATGCTATTCTTGTAAATAACATGTATGGTTAATAAAAATAATAATAATAATAATAATAATAATAATAATATTTTATTCAGGACAAGTACATACATAGATGCAGAGTTACAAACGTAATGTTTGTAACGTTTCATTGTTTTAATGAGGCGTTTCATTATGTTTTAAGTTACAAACATAATGTTTGTAACTTGAAACATAATGTTAATACATACAACAAGGTTAATACTTCTTAACATGTATGGTTAATAACAGTTTTATTCTTGTTTGCCCTTTTGAAGTTGAAAAGTGTTCATGCTGGCAAAAAATGACAACATTTCTTAACATAGGAAATATCATGAGAAATGGGTTTATGTATGGTCATATTTTTTTTAATTAAGTGCATAGTAGTGAGCCACTGAAGTGCAGCAAAGGCTAATAATATCTGACATTTGTGGGTCTATTCGTCGTGGATGTACACCACCCTTCTTTGGTTATGAATTATTTAATCAAGTGTTTTCGTTCAAACATTCCAATAGATTTGTAAGATATATGCAGTATTGTATATTATTTATAAATTATTTTATTTAAATATCTTTTAAGCTATATAAATGAACAAGGCTTCTCCACTTGAGAGGACAAATAGTTGGAGATAAATTGCTAACTAATATGAAGTTAGGAGGAAAGAGTGCACATACTTTCTGGCATGGCTGCCCTCAGAGGCTTCATTCTTCATGGAGCCTCCGAGGGCACATCCGAAAGAGGCGTTTCATTACTGCACACTCGGTGCTGGATTTTTTTATGTACTTCTACATTTAAATTACCAGAACAGTTTATAATTTTTGTATTTGGGTTTGCTTTGCTTTAATTATTTTTTCAAGGGAGTATTTCTGAGGGAAGTCCCATCGGCTCCCAGAAGCTATTACACTAATTAGGTGCCATACTACTGGGTGTCATCATTCATGGAGTTCTGTTGGTGTACAGGGGAGCTGCTCTTGCTTGCGTTCAGGGTGGACATGTCACACACACAGAGATCACACTAACGTGATGCATCAAATGAACCCTTTTAACCCTGTCGTAGCTCAGTCGATTAAGGCTATCTAAGGCTCAGTCTAGGATGCTCCCGGACCCAGGTTCGAATCCTCGTCACGGCCCTTGTGGATTTGTTCAGGGTGGACATGTCTTTGGCCCCCCTGTTCAACAAGCTTTCTTATGCTTTGTTTCACCTTCGGCCTGCTCATATGCCACCTGAGTCTGCCTGATCTTTGGACCGGATTCTTTCTTTTCTCTCTCCTGTTCGTTTTATGGTTTCCCTTTGGTCCAGGATTGTTGTTGGAAGTTGTTGTTTTTGCTTTCCTTGGCCTTCGGTTGTTGGGTGGATGAGCTTCATGGTCTGCTCTGGTGTCGGGGTTTTGTTCTTCTGGTCCTGGTTGTCGTTTTGTTATGTTGTAACTAGCTCCTTTTCTGGTGAAGAATGAGTCGGCAGGCTTCTGGAGGGGTCCTTCAGTTGTGGATGCTTGGTTCTGTCAGCAGGGGGGGGGGGCGGGTGCATCATGAGCTTTATCTGGTGACGGCTTTATGCCACTACCTTCGGGCCACCAGTTCTGTTTCAGTGGACTCATTGAGGGTTGACTCAGTTTCCCAGGTTTCCTGTTCCAGGGTTCATATTTCTCGGGTTGTCTGCGGTGTTTTTTACAGCTAACTTTTTTACAGCTAACTAGCCTGCAGTCTACCCTCATACTCGTGATATCTGTATGTATGCCACTCTGGCTGCTCTCTTTTGGTAATGTATGGTTTGGGCTGATATTCGGGCATGAGGGTTTTGAAAGTCATACAGGGGCCTTGGCTGCCAGGTATCTTGTTAATGTCCCTGGTCCTCTGCGGCTTTGGGTTATGTGTCGAGGCGGTCAGTCTTGCCTTCGTTTTGATACCTACGGTGTTGTCGCCTTATTGGTGGATATCCCTTCTTGTTCTTTGTAGGTAGTTAGCTTCAGGGAGCCGACGAGGCTCCCCTCAGAAAACCAGCATTGAATGTAATGAAACGCCAGTTTCTAGGTGAGGCCTGGAGGATCCCTGACACCTTCCACCAGGTCATTTGCATGTTTTATTATTATAGAACTGGGGGAGGTTGGACCCAGCTGATCTAGGTTTGCTCCAGCCTATCCCCAGGTGAAGGGGGGGGAGGCGAGACAAATTAGCAGGGAGGGGGGGGGGGCAAACTTTCCAAAATTTTGGTTGAATTCATTGTTGGCGGAGTTTTTTTTTCTACTTTTGGGGCTGCTGTCTCATTTTAACCATGCAGTAGTCTGTTTTGATTTGCCTATCTTTGTTAGAACCTTCCCTTGGATGCGGGCAAAAATGATGAACTTTAAATGTAAAGTGTTCATAGGCCATCGCTCTGTGTGCCCCTCTAGAGGGGGGCCAGGTTCTGGCTGGTGGTCCCCGGTGGGCCAAAAGAACTCCACAACTGATGAACCTAGTTGTATGGTATTTAACCAGTGTAATAGCTTTCAGGGAGCCTCTGGGGCTCACCCAGAAACAGCCGTTTCATTACATTCAACACTGGCGTTTCTCCCATTAATGTTTACTTCTTGCTAGTTCTTTGTAATGTATTGTGAGCTGCTTTTTACAGGAATTATAAGTTTCTATTTGCAGTTTACAATTGTGTATGTGTAACATACTATGGAACTGTTGGTACATAAGGCCAGTGATCCCAGTTTCATTAATTAATTGTCGATATCCAAAGCAGCTTATATATATCATATGGGATATATATTTATATATACATGTATCACTAAGAACTCTAGTTGACCCAGCCAGGATTCGAACCCATGCCGTCCAGGATCACGCCCAAACGTGCACAGTACCGTGACCACCGCACCAATGATCGTCTTGATCTAGACGATCATTGGTGTGGAGGTCACGGTACTGTGTACGTTTGGGGGTTATCCTGGACGGCATGGGTTCGAATCCTGGCCGGGTCAAATAGAGTTCTTAGTGATCTATGGCTTGTGCGTTCATGCAGCTTTCTCACATATTCGTGTATTTTTTTATTTTTTTTTAATCTATATTTTTTAATTGTTACATTAAATGGCGCTTGTACTGCACAGAGGTCTTTAATAAGACAAAATTATATCTACCTTTTATTTCATTCTATTCCAAAGGCTTTGGTTCTCTGTTGTGCTTGAAATATCTGTATGACTTCAGTTTTGCAGTTTGATGTATTGTAGAATGTCAGAATGTACTGCAGTGTTTATTAAAAAATTACTTTGTTGCCACAGACTTATTGTTTGAATAATTGCTATTAGTGGCATGAGGCAGTGATGAGTACTCTAAGAAACCAATGCCTTTGACAATGTTGTTATAGTCCTGTTGACCTCTTAACTCATCTTGGAACTGATGACACATTTATCAACAGTGTTAACTATACAGTATGAAGAGTGATCCACTCTAATGATTCCCGAGTGTCACTATTACCTAATACATCTGCAGTCTCTCAACATTTATTGTATGCAGCTAAGAATATAAAATATATTCTGTGATATTAAGAAAAGTTTAGTCACATAAAAGTGTGACCTCTTTTGTCAGCTTTTGACAAATTCTAGTCCCATGATAAAAAACAAAAATCCAAAAAGGTGCTTTAGGTACGGAGTCAAATATTGAATTGTTTGTCGCACACTAACACTATTTGCCTTGAGTATTTGTATTTGTTTTACACTTAACATATCATGTTCTAAATTATAGCTCAAGCTATTCATTTCTGCATTGTGACTCGGCGTACTTAAATCAGAATCCATTTGTAGTGTCCATGGAATCTGAAGATTGTCTGAATTTCATATAATTTGATATTAAAGTATGATGATTTTTTTTTTATCTTGCCGTGTTATTTACGAATTTCTTGTGTCAAGCTTTATTATTTAAAGGTAGTCAGCTTACTCAGCTTATGCTTTGAATGTTTCTAAAATACCATCCTCGTAAAACTAGTCATTATGGCTCAATTAGTTTGCATATTGATATGCTATAAACATTTTATATTAGCCAGTGAAGTTGTCTTCCTATAACATAGACACTTCACATAAGGTTTCAAGATGAAACAGTCCTGAATTGTTGCTTCTTGAAATGGCAGGTAATTAATATCCACCAGATGCACCAACCACAACATGTGCAGGCGAGGAGTCACAATAACGTGGCTGAAGTATGTTGACCAGACCACACACTAGAAGGTGAAGGGACGACGACGTTTCGGTCCGTCCTGGACCATTCTCAAGTCGATTTGAGAATGGTCCAGGACGGACCGAAACGTCGTCGTCCCTTCAACTTCTAGTGTGTGGTCTGGTCAACAACCACAACATGTATACCAGTAGTGAAGCATCACTTAGTGGATGAAAATTTTCAAGTTGTCTTAAATATACCTTAGTGTATCTCAAGTAATGTGCTAACACTTACAATAGCTAATTCCTTATTATCATCTTATAGAGGAGATAGCGTTGATCTCTCTGTGTCATACTGCAAGGTTATGAGGACTTGTTTATTGTACAGTGGATCCTCGTATAATACTAGTTATGTATCTGGGGGAAAACAGTGTGCTATACGTTACTAAATAACACATGGCGTAGACAGTTACGTTCCCAGACATGTCAAAGTTGAACATTACATTAATACATTCTTTACAATAGTATGTTTGAGAGTTGGTGGGTGTGTGGATGGAGGTGAAAGAGGGTGTGGATAGAGCTGACAGAGGGTGTGGATAGAGGTGACAGAGGGTGTGGATAGAGGTGACAGAGGGTGTGGATAGAGGTGACAGAGGGTGTGGATAGAGGTGACAGAGGGTGTGGATAGAGGTGACAGAGGGTGTGGATGGAGGTGACAGAGGGTGTGGATGGAGCTGACAGAGGGTGTGGATAGAGCTGACAGAAGGTGTGGATGGAGTGCGTGTGTGTGAGAGTGGGGATGTGTGTGTGTGTGTGTGTATAATACCTAAGTGTAGCTGCAGTCTGAGAACTACGTTCATAGTGTCCGGTCTTCTCAGTACTCATTTTGTCATTAGTGGGATGAGAGTGGATGGGTTTGTGAGCTTATAAAGAAGGCAAATCCATGGTTTTCTCTGCTGGAGTGAGCATGCTGTGTATTTTTACCGTAAATAAAAATAGTGTGCGTGTAATTTAAGTTATTAGTCACTAAAAAGAAAGTGTTGTGCAGAAGAAAACATTCTATATAGATGTGTTATATAAAGGTCCACTGTATTATTACACTGTTATTTTGTAACTGTGATGTTTAGAAAATTTCTACCCTCCTAAGCTTGCAAGATCTGGATTGGAAGAGTATCATTAACTTTATCTAGTTTATTAAGAAAAAAGAATGAGTTTGTAACCAGGTGTGTTTAATATCTCTTATGACCTTTGTGACATAATAAAAGGTGTATGTATTGTTCGTCTAATTTCACATGTACATTATATATTAAAACATACAGTACACGATTTACTTCAGAAAGTAAGTATCAGTATTGTCTTTATTATGTCCAGTATCTATGTAAGAAAATAGTTCAGATTATTGCTTTTCCTTAATAATTATTTAATATTCAACATAATGTACTTATTATTCAGTGTCTAATTCAGACACAATTAATAATTAGTTTTCAAAATATTCTATTTAGCGCCCTCTGATTATTCCGCACATTTGATGGTGCTACATAGCCTTCCCGGTTTGGTGCCTTTTTTTTTATAATTACTTACTTACTTTCAAAATATTCTCAGAATACTAAGTAGCAATGATTGGAGTTGTTACTTTTCCCAGGTAATGATGTTATTTACATATAGTGCGTTATTGACAGGAATACACCTGCACTGCTCATGATATTCTGGAAGAGAGGGGGACCGTACGTGTGGCCATCACCGTCGAGAGACTGCTGCAGTTCTATCAAGGACGCCACACGCCCATTTCTCCCCGAAATCAAACTCCAGTATGAGACTTTTCGTGACCTCCCTTCTCTTACTCCCAGTATTAAATTATCTAACTATGATTCATCAGTGTCCTGGGATGACTGTAATTGTGCAGTGTAACTCAGCTTTCAGTAATTAAGTGAGGATAAAGTTTGCATACACTCGGAAGTTATCTTTCAACACCAGCAAATGTAATCCCAAGTTATTGTAATACTTTTGATTCCAGAAAGTTTCTGTGTGTGTGTGTGTGTGTGTGTATGGATATGTATGCATGTATGTACCGTCAATCAATAGGTGTGCAGGTTACATATGTATGTACATACATACTTTATATAAAGTATATATATATATATATATATATATATATATATATATATATATATATATATATATATATATACACATGTATACATACACACATATACATACTGTATATTCCTTTTGATGTTATAAGATTTAAAGGAAAGTTTGAGTTTGTGGTAGATGGTGGTCAAGCCACTTGACGCCAGTAATACTGTGCTTCCCCTGCTTGCTTTCTTCAAGCCAAAGGCAATGTATCATCCTCAGCCAGTGGAACGTGCTGTTGTAAACTGTGAATGTCATATCATTTATTACTTTTATTCATTACTGGTTAGGATTTCATCATCCATGACTCATTTGCTCACTTGTCTTCAATCATTCCTAAGTTTATTTTATACATAAAGATGTGGTGTGCTTTTAAAGTGTTCCTTTAGTCATTTTTTATATTTTTATTTGTATTTGGCTCTCTGAGCATTGTACTTGCAACCACTGTGCTTGCTACTCGGCTCTCTGAGCATCGTACTTGCACCCACTGTGTTTGTTACTCGGCTCTTTGAACATAGTACTTGCAACCACTGTGCTTGCTACTCAGCTCTCTGAGCATCGTACTTGCACCCACTGTGCTTGTTACTCGGCTCTTTGAACATAGTACTTGCAACCACTGTGCTTGCTACTCAGCTCTCTGAGCATCGTACTTGCACCCACTGTGCTTGTTACTTGACTCTCTGAGCATTGTACTTGCACCCACTGTGCTTGTTACTCGGCTCTCTGAGCATCGTACTTGCACCCACTGTGCTTGTTACTCGGCTCTCTGAGCATCATACTTGCAACCACTGTGCTTGCTACTCAGCTCTCTGAGCATCGTACTTGCACCCACTGTGCTTGTTACTTGACTCTCTGAGCATTGTACTTGCACCCACTGTGCTTGTTACTTGACTCTCTGAGCATTGTACTTGCACCCACTGTGCTTGTTACTCGGCTCTCTGAGCATCGTACTTGCACCCACTGTGCTTGTTACTTGACTCTGAGCATTGTACTTGCACCCACTGTGTTTGTTACTTGACTCTCTGAGCATTGTACTTGCACCCACTGTGTTTGTTACTTGACTCTCTGAGCATTGTACTTGCACCCACTGTGTTTGTTACTTGACTCTTTGAGCATTGTACTTGCACCCACTGTGCTTGTTACTCGGCTCTCTGAGCATCGTACTTGCAACCACTGTGCTTGCTACTTGAGCTGGATATCACCTGCTACATTTCCAGAAATGAATGTAAGAAAAACAGTCCATTGTGTAAAGTATTTTGTAGGACCGATGGATTACACTAGCAAGTTGGTACGAATGAAATTATTTGTAGAAGTACTTTCCTGTGCCATCCATTGGAACATTTGATATAAAAAGTTGTGTAACTTTTAAGACTGGCATAGTTTTCATTACTTTTTTTTAGTATAAAAAGCATGAGGTTACTTGCAAGGCATAAATCTCTTAAGACATTTTGTTTGCTTTTTAACTGATAAAACATTTAAATTTAGTTTCTTACACTATACACAAATTATATATATACTGTATATATATATATATTATAATAATACTAATATACAAAATATGAACATTATGTATTAGTGATATATATAGCTAGTGTTACCGAGACATTATCTGGGATGATAGGATCCATACCCCTGTAGGGTATAAAGTACCCAAGCAATCAACTGGGCACACTAAATTATCAGGACCAAAACAAAGCAATTGACTATAGTATGTGAAGAAACAAATTTGTTCCCAAACTATTTTAGGTGCATTAAAGTTGCTATGAATTATGTATTGCTTGGAGAGGACAAGTTGTTTTCTTTTATCTTTTACCGAGACGCAAGTCACCTGAAGTGCAAATATCAGACGATGAATTTTGTCATTATTTGATGGCCTTAGGACACATAATTAAGAGGTATTTTTGCAGCCTTTTGAAAATTATACTTTGAAAGTTATCAATATTAATTTAGAAAGTGTACTGGCTAAGGCCAGTTGGGACTAACCGGTGGAGTGATCGCTGACTTCAATCAGCGATTACTCTATAGCTGACTGGAGTGACTCGAACTTTGAAGGTTACTACAGCATTTTTTTTTGCTTATCTTCATCTGTGAGGTTTGAGGTGATGTCCTCAACATTGAATGCATACATTTCCCACAATGACTACTTCATTCCAGGACCTGTTTGGCCCTGCTATCTGACCCATATATTTTGATGTTTATAGTCTAAAGACTATACCCACCCTGATAATTTCCACATGGACTGTGGATGTTCATGTTCGTTTACTCCCAGCCAGAATAGCATCCACATCATAGAGGCCCACTCCAACGAGGTGGCTGTTTGCCTAGCTGTCCTATCTTACATTGGTGAGCCCCTAGTTTGGCTCTCAAAGAATGTCTTATTAAATGCCAACATTGAAACAGTCTCCTTCCACTCCATATTGAGATGGGGGACAAAGAATTTAAGGACTGTCATGAGGATATCTATATTTATCATTACTAATAGGGTGATGGAGTTGTTGCAAAATGTGTAAGCTTAGAATAGTGTGTATGGAAAATGAAGTTGGAGCAGTACAAGCAGCCAAAAAAAACTTTGAAATTGTATTTTTATTAAATATTTAAAAAATAAAAAGCATATTTCCAATTGTTCTGGTTAATAAATAGTAATCATTGATGACCAAACTACACATCAGAAAATGAAGAAACGCCAACATTTAGGTTCATCCTGAACCATTATCAATGTTATTGCTTACTTCACTTCATAATGGTCCAGGACGGACTGAAATGTTGGCATTTCTTCATTTTCTGATGTGTGGTTTGGTCATCAATGATTACTATTTATTAACCAGAACAACTGGAAATATCATGCATTTTATTTTTTAAATATTTAATAAAAATGCAATTTCAAAAAGTTTTTTTGGGCTGCTTGTACTGCTCCAACTTCATTTTCCATACACACTATTCTAAGCTTACACATTTTGCATCAACTCCATCACCCTATTAGTAATTAAAATTGTGGCATAAAATTCCACTGTTATTCTTACTCTTATAAATAATGGACACAGTTGTCTAATGTTGTTAGAAATGTTCACCTTTTCTAGCAATTTCTATATCTTGATTAGTACTGGATACCTCGTCATTTGCCTTTGTGTTGTCACTTGTTGAAGCTGCTAACAACACTGCTATACTATTATCTGTCGTGGTGAATCAATAGTCTGTTATTGGGCAGTAAATCCATGGTTGAAAGTTCTGTTGTTTGTACACAGCAACAAAAAAGCCAAGCAATGAGTCACAAAATGACTCCATCGATGAGTCATCGACTTGAGAATGGTCCAGGACAGACCGAAACGTCGTCGTCCCTTCACTTTCTAGTGTGTGGTCTGGTCAACAAAAAGACCAAGGCATGTGTAGGTACAGAATGGGTGGCCCGCGGCAAGTGGCACCTGTTGAGATGTCTGGTCAGTGTTCGAGACAATGAAAATATTAGCATCACAGTTTATTTGCACATTATACAGTATGTGGTGTGGGAAGAACTGATAGTCAACTCCCAGATAATGGCTTGGGCAACTTTAGTGGTTTATATATAAAGACCAGTGTAATAGTCAAAATGTAAACAGTTATGAACAAGAAAACACAAGAAATGTAAACTTAACAGATTTAACTCTCAAAGTGTGATTATCATCATCTTGCATCGATTTACAGGGTAATGTTAATTTATACATTAAACATACATTAATTTAAACCATTGTTGTCTGGGTTTTATGTCACTGATGCTAATATGGATGTAATAGCTCTATATGGATCTAGTGAAGTTTACCTTGACACATGAAAAATTCCTGCAATTGTTTTATGATTTCCTTACTGTGGAAATGCAGGTATTGTAAATGTTACTATGGTAATGCAGCAATTGTTATGGTATAAAAATCCAGTATAAATACATATGTATAATGATTGTATGGATACAATTCTGTGGCTGTAATGAAGTATACCCGATCAACCAGTCATCATTTGAACATAATAATGAAGAAATTTCAATAGGCGTATCGGCCCATACGAGGCCAATTCTATTTGCCTGTATATTGATATAAATATGCTAACGAGAGGCAGCAGCGATTTATATCTATATCGTTTCCATTATTCATATGATCGATTACATGGATATCCAAGGTTAGTATAGTATTAAGAATGTGTGGCTCGGGGCAGCATATTTCGTTGACGGAGCTCTCATAATGACAGAGGAGGTAGGTGCTATGGGCTGCCACACACTGAATTTGTACGTGTCTAACTCATCCTTCACCGACTTGTGCAGTAGGGTCAGATATGGAGCATTCTTCCGAGCTTATAAATATAAAACGATCTTCAAAGTTACTGGGAAGAGTTTTACAATTATAATAATGTTATGAAATATAATACAATGTACATTTACAAACTATACAGCACTTAAAATTTTGTAATTTCATTAGGACAGTAGACATCAGATTTGCAAGAGATTATGAAATGAGGCTGATATTTATTGCAAGGCAGTGACATTCTATGTTTAGCACATTGTGTATATGTATATATATACATGTTTTATCTTGAGGTCCACCACACCTAAGGTCAAATGACTGACCTTTCCCAGGATAGAACCCCACAGGCTGACTCCTGGGGACCTACCTATTTGCTGCTTGGTGAACAGGAACATTAGGTGATAGGAAATGTGCCCAACCATTTATCTCCTGCCCGAGATTCAAGTCCGGAATTCCTGACCAAGTCTAGAATAAACCCGACTGTATTACCTGTTGAAGAGGGCCCAGTTTTGGACAAGTGTTATGCTCATATTTCTTGTGATTTTGTTCATAAGTAGGCTTACATCTTTCTACATAAAACAGTCTTAAAAGAAATTCCACACACACAAGCAACTTATGATTTCAGTACATTATGCTTCATCGTGGGGTGGACTCGTCCTGTCCAGAAATTTGTAACAGACCACAAACTGGCTATTTTTGTAAATTTAAGCGTTGTGGCTACAGAAACACACACTTACAATAGGCACACAATCTATAGTGTATATTTTGTACAAGGTCTTGAATCTCAAGTCTCCATGCTTGCATCCTTCTTTTATATTGGCAATGTATATTTCGAGTTTGTTAAGAGGGTCTCCAGAGTGCCCCTCAATGTTGGTATTTGAGCTGGTCAAGAGTGCAATATATTTTTACATTTTTTAAGAATTGTACTTAATAGTAAATTGCCCCATACTTTTTTTTTAATATAAATATATACACAGTATATATACTGTGACTGCTTACAGATGACACTAAGTCCGAGATATATATATAATGGATAGTGTAAATACATTATATGGTTTTGTTCATTTCCCATTACATTCAGCTCAACTTCCATTTATTGTAAAATGTGTAGACGATGCTGTGTTTGTAGATGAATGTAAATAGAAAATAATAAATATTCACCAAAGACATACATAAGTACAGTTTATTATCCATTCCTTTACATTGTATAATAGGTTGTTTAACCCCACGTGACAGCTACTCAACCTTCCTGTTGTCGTACACTTTCCTCTCTCCTGCATAACGCTCCTTATCTCGCTCGTACTTTCCAGCATATAACTGGGGAAGAGAACGAATTAATTAAAATTTGTCTTCATACAAGTTCATGCTTAATAAAATGAAAGGATGCTAAAGGTTTAACTGCCATCTGAAGTACTTATCAAAGGCAACAAGCTGGGAAAGATGGCTTAGCACCATCTGGATTGCAGGATAGTCTAAAAGGTCCCAAATAATACTCGAAACAGCTTGTATTGGCTTTCAACTACCACCGATTGAAAGGGTTAAAAGCCTTCACGACCACTAGGAAATGTGGGGACATTAATTCCCAACTGGACTGTGGATGAATGAAAGGCACCAGAGCCAAGGCACAACCTCTTATGATACAGAGCATCAAGATGATGATGGGACGCTGGCAAAGCTGTGGAATATGTAGAAGAGCCATAGTATAGGACATCAGCCTAAATGTGTGTACCAAAACTACACAGTAAAATAACATACTGGAGTGAACTATATGGAAGAAAATGCAGAATAGTCAATGAAGATAAGGGATGCCATAGGCAAAGAACACTGTATAAACATCCTTCCAGTGAGTATAAGAAATATTGCCAGAACAAATGGACATCTTCAAGAGAAAACTAGATAATTTTCTTCAAGAAGTTCCGAACCAACCAGGCTGTGGTGGTTGTGGGCCGCTCCAAGCAACAGCCTAGTGGACCAAAGTCACTCAAGTCTGGCCTCAGACCGGGCTTGGGGAGTAGAACAACTCCCAGAACCCCATCAAGCAGGTATTAAGCAGGTAAATGGTCATTGTCTGAAGAAGGCTAAAAAACAGAGGGAAGGGGTAAAGTTAGAGATCAGGTCAAGCCGACTCAAGGGCTTGGTCACCCACTGCTAAAATTTGAGCCAGAGATTTCAATAATCATGTGAATGATTTAAAGTTGTTGCACCTTAGCCATATGCTATCACCTACTAGGGCAAAGATGGAGGTTAAGCACAAGTCAGCGCAGAAACGGGTGATTAATTAGCAAGTGTGTCGGAGGGAATCCAAACAACCCACACCAGTCCGAGGGATTTGCATGGACCCCTTTCCTCGCCACAGCATGGCAGAACCCACGAGAGAAATGTCATCTGAAATAACTAAAATTCCTTACCATAGAAAGATTTACTCACATACTGTATGGACGACTTGGTAATTCCGTTCACAGGATTCTAGAGTTTAGATGCAAAATTTCATAACTTCTGCCAGAGGAACTTTGTGATCTTAATACAACAAGTTTGATGTATTTTATTTATTCCCATCATAAATAGCATCCTCTTAAAAATAAATGCATTGTTCAGAGAATTCAGGTACAGTATTCATAACAGCATGCTTGGATAGTGAAGTTTACACACTAAAGTATAACACACTGAGAAGTCATTATCCCCCATTGTCATTGTCAACTAACCAATCCAGGGATGGGGGATTCATCTTTCTTTAAAATACTATACTATAGTTTCAAGGAGAATTAAGTACGTACTAACACAGCATCACGACAGTATTGAGATTACAGTGGGTGTACAGTATCTCGGAAATTGCCCTCTACAGTACACACACATTCAATCCGCAAAATATTTGCCACTCATCCCTATCACACACCATATTATGTGTGCTGTTCACATTCAATTCCCCATTTTCTAATATATTCAAGTAATTATGAAAAGAATCTGCCAAGTCTGTTAGGCTATGTAGCATTGTCTGTGTCAGAATATTCACAGGGTTCTAGATAGTATTCAAGATGGCAGAGACAAAACTAGCAATGTTAAATAAATCAGATTCACAGAGTGTATTGAGGGGCAAATGACTCAAAAGGTACAGTGGAAAAGCAAGATTTTAAATCCTAAAAATAAGGGCATTCTACAAGGTTCATGACTGTTAGGAGACCAAACAGCTCAGACAGTACAGTGCAGAAACATTCATGACACCATGTAAAAGACACATCGAACACTTTATGTAGGACATGCGTAAATCTGTGTATCTATGTATTTACGTATGAAGGTTAGCTTAGCATTTTAAAAGCACCGAATCACCTTCTGTGGTTGATTGTTCAATAAATCCCTGAACTATATGTTTAACACATCTCTAACCCTGTCCATGGAGGACAGAAGAAAATGTATATATGCTGGTTAGCATTGTAAATGTGTGGCCACGTTTGTGGTAGAAAAAAAAAGTATGGTGCAGATTTGTGTTCCATTAAGTGCCCACATGTTAATCATGTGTGGGGCCAATGCATAAACTGGTGAGAGATTGTACCATAATAATCTTCCATATAACTTCTCCCATGCTAATACTTCAATGAATAAGGAGCTCTAATTTAAATGCTATTGAAAAATCAAGAATTAATATTGTTTTTACTAACCTGTGTTCAATCCTTGATGCAAGAAAATAATCAAGAATACTGTGAATGCAAAATTATATATTCATGATATACATTCAGATACTGTGCTACAGTATATGACTGGTTTTTATTTTTAGGTGATAACAGTTTACAACAAAACAGTTCTTACCTTTTTGTCATCTTCTGACAGGGAACTCCAGCGTGCAGCAAGTAACTTAGTTAACTGTTTTTTGTCAAGGGGTCTTCCTGTTTGCTGAAGGTGCTGAGCTGTGGTGCTGTCTCGCTGCTCCTGACAAAACTGAAGAAATGCATTGTTCGGACGCTTTGGTGCTGATGGATCACGCTCCATCTTCTCTCGCTTCATCTGCGACTGTTATGAATAACACAATTAAAAGCTACATCTTGTTATTTTCCTATGTTGATGAAATGAAACACAGCCTACAGCAAAACCCTGGCTATGAAGGGTGTCAGCGTGTGCCATATGATAAAGTACCTAAACCCTAGCAAACCCCACAACAATAAACCCCAAAATCCTCAACTACAGGCTGTCACAGGAGGAGTCAAAAACCCATGCACTACCTAGGATGAGAGCACTGCCCTCCGAGGCACTACACTACTCTATACTACAGCATAGAGGCGCCAGGCTCTCCACACTGTAGCCTGGCCTCTCAGAGGTGAACTCAGGAACACCAGTGAACCTACTCTATTGGTATAAGGGCCATGCTAAACAAGTGCTTAGGGAAGAGCTTCCCTAAGCACTTCCTGTTCAAAGTAAAATTCAAACAAAGTCTGCACAACAAGTGAGGCTTGTAAACACATGCACGTGAAGTAAATACTAAAGATTAAGAACGACACACAAGCAAATGGATCCCACAGAACAGAGTGCAAAGGATGGTGTTACGGTAATCTCCTGCTTAGGCAGAAGATCCTGCCTGTTCACTTTACCTACTATTCACCAACGTATCTGCATGCTCCAACATAAGGAATCAACAAATACAACAATATGTGCTCAAAAGCCTCAGTGTCTAGACAAGACACCACCCCCCCCCCTGTCCACCCTCTAGTAACCAGAACACCTGCTGTCTGGGCAGAGACCCAGCGCCACTCACTAACTGCTTGTTTAATTGTCAACCGATGGTTACTCACGACATCAGCGCCATCTATGCTGGCCTGGGCCGCATATATAAGGAGCTCACCGACGTCCAGTCCTCAGAATACCCTTCGTGCTCCAAGCTGCAACGTCTACTCTCACTCCCCTGGGTGTTGGTAGGCTCGAGCAGCTCTTGTATAAAGTATTAATTTGCACCTTTCTTTTGCTTAACGTAACATTCACCTGTGTTTATATTTCTTTTATATTGTGTTATTGCCAAGTTGATAAGGGGCTTGTTTGTTATTAAAGTAATTTTTGCTATATTTAATGTTTCAAGTGTGTGTTTTCTTTGTATTACCCGCAACTCTCACACAGTAGAGGTCACAAGCAGTCTTATTTACTCTATTTTACTTTTTTTTATTATTTAATGTGATTGGCACAACACCAGCCAGAACAGCCACTGCTCTATTTTCAGATTAATGTCACAATGGCCTACACTTTTCTTGTCAAAAAGTGGGACTTGTCACAACCGGTTCGGGGAGGTCTGTATACACAGACATCAGTGACAGGACTTTGGCAAAGAGGGTGCAGTTATGGAACTCCCATAGTACCATCACCTGTTGGGGGCCATTTGCAATCAGGAGGTTCGAGCTAGTTTCGAGCCAGTTTGGTTTGAGCTGTGTAGTTGGCCGTTGTGAGCAGTTGTGTAGAGGTCGTTTTGTTTTGGTGCTCCATTTTCTTTGAAACTTGTAATTGTCTGTGTTGCTCTGCTTACTTTCTGGACATTTTCCAAGCAAGGATGATTATAACAATCCCCCATTTTCTGCACCTCTGAGGGGAACAAAGTTCTGGCTCTGATCCCCAGTAGGCAATAATATCAAGTTTAATCAGTGTTTACACTAGACACATTAAATGACATCAGTACCCACACAAATGTATGGAGGAGGTGAAGAGAAGGAATTAAGGGATATACCCATAACGTGACATAATCAGGACAAGTAATGACAAAGTAAAAAAAAACTCAACAGCTGCACGTGTAGATGGAATTCAACCCAAAGTCATAAAGGAAGAGGAACTATTGTTACAGAGCCCCCTCCTATTTCTCCCCATATCTGGCTTTAAGTCATATCCGCTGACCCTGCTGATTCCGAGGTGCAGGGAGTCTCTTGATATATAAGGTGACCAGATTGGTCACCTAATTGGGGAGAAATTTTTGTTTATAAGTTTGTAGGTAAGGGAGGAAATCGCGCCCTTGGTACAAACAAAATGGTGTTCCCTGCCTGCAAATTGGCCATTTTGTGGACGACGCCAGCCAGCTGGCAATTGGCTGGCAGAGGTCACGTGGAGTAGCCGACCAATCATGGCCCACCGTGATATAACCGAGAGCCCCTGGCGGCACCTGCGGAGGCGTCGCTGAGAGCCGATCTGACTGTTGATGCGAGCAGTCGTGCATCAAATAGCTCTGGGAGCCTCTTTCAGTGGATTATAAGCAGCCATCGCAGTCCACCATTATTGTCGAAGACACTGTGTTCTTGGGGAGCACGAAGAAGCCAAGTTTAGTGGGCAAAGGAGTGCCAAGACTTGAGGATTTAAGTCGGCGACGACTCGGGAGGGCATACCTGGCGCTCGCGAGTCCAGTTGGTGTGACGAGCAGGTCTGCAGTGACCAGGTCACATCTACCGAGGTTGGAGGGAAGACACCGTTTCTAGGTCAAGGAGGAAACGCCTCGTGGAAGGAACATGTGTACACAGTGACTGGCTCAGTGACCACTGGTTGTACCTGGATTGGAAGACCTGAACTTAGGGAGTGGCATGGAAAAGACGCGATTGCTTCACAACACCTGAGGCCCTGCAACACGCTACTGGATCATCAATGGATCATCAATAGAATGCAGGGCAGCTAGTATTTTTCATTAATAAATGCCATACATTTTCTCGACGTGTCTGAGTGCCTCCATATATCTCTATGAGCATACATGAGTGATATTATAGCCCCCACATATGAACAATAAGATTTTATATGAAAGTATCCTAGTGGCTGGCAGTATGAGAGCAACACATATTTATAGAATGTACCCTAGGCTGGCAATCCTGATTTAACACTGAATGTAGCAACACGTATGCTATCAAGCCACATAGTGCACAACCACTGAACTGCACTGCTGGGGGTGCAGAGATATTAACCCAGCTGGCGACCTTGTTAGACAGTATAGAAACGCAAGTGTGGAAGAGAGACCTGCAACCTTTTGTTACGGCGGGCAAGACTCGGAGGAAGTGCTGTTGAGAGTATTCCCGAGTCTTTCTTCACTTCTCCGTGGGGCAAGGCCGGAACTGCTGGTAGCAGTTTGCCCTGTGATTGACTGAAGGGCTCCCAGGGTGAATCAGTGGCACCCAGGTGGTGGGAGCATAGACCTGCAGTGGTGAGCATTACGTGGTCCTCACCTTTGGGACCAAATGACTCCGGTGAGTTATGTGAGTCAGAGAGACTGACTATTCTTTCTCCTGAACCCCTAGCAGCCCCCTGGATAGCCCAGCCCACTCCTTGTAACAACATGCATACCGCTGAAATCGTTTTTCAGAAAATCTCTGGACCCGGGATAGTTCCCATAGATTGGAAATATGAAAATGTCACCCCTATTTTCAAAAAAAGACAGAAAGACCACGGCAGTCTGTCCAATCAGTTTGACTTCACACATCTGCAAGCTCATGGAGAGAATCCCAAGGGAAGGAAACATTCCCCATCGCACAGCAAACTATCTTGTAAAATCAACATAACATGGGTGCGTTAAAAACAGATCCTGCCTTACAAACCTGCTCATATTTTTGCAAATGGTAAACAGCTTCTCAGATAAAGGATTTCTGGTAGATACATGGATTTAGCTAAAGCTTTTGATTAGGTAGAGCCGGTTGGCTGAGCGGACAGCACGCTGGACTTGTGATCCTTTGGTCCTGGGTTCGATCCCAGGTGCCGGTGAGAAACAATGGGCAGTTTCCTTCACCCTATGCCCCTGTTACCTAGCAGTAAAATAGGTACCTGGGTGTTAGTCAGCTGTCACGGGCTGCTTCCTGGGGGTGGAGGCCTGGCCGAGGACCGGGCCGCGGGGACACTAAAGCCCCGAAATCCTCTCAAGATAACCTCAAGAAGGTACTGCATGAAAGGCTAGCAAAGAAATGGGCATATGGTTACCACACACATACCATACACATTATATTTTGATGTTTTCTTGACTCACCTGACGTTTGACACTTGAGGTTGAGCTGGAACTTCTTGGTCTTCCCAGCGCTGGGAGGCTAGATGTCTGTGCAATGATTCGTATTGAAATGACGGAATATGCAGCTACAGTCAAATATAAAACAGCATTTGTATTTTCCAAAATTTTTAATGTACACAAAATTATACAAAATATTAACATTAATATCAATCATATCAATAAATACATTCTACATATAGAGTTCATTACAATAAATTGATGGATTATAATTAAAGTGACATGACTACTGTATATATATGACATGATATACACATGCACTACCATGGATAAAAATGTTACATTATGACAATTGTCTAAACACCATATTATGTCTCCTACCTGTGGCAAAGCAAAGGATTTGTCATCCTCTTCAATGGCAATTGTTAAGGGCAAAGTTCTGTAATTGTCACCTCGCTTATCAAGCTCCTCCATTAGAAATCTGAGGAAATAAAAAAATTGCAATAATTAACTTTTACACCATTTTAATTGCTATCTTCGATTTCTTCCTGTGTGCCAATTGTCATGCGGATTCCCCATTTAATTTGTTAACTATTTGGACAGGATTGGTAAAAACCCGTTTTTTTTTTCCTTGAAACTCAACCCAGGTTATTTACTATCCTTCAGAGTATACACACACACACATTGACAGTCCCCCCTCAACAAAATTAATTAATTATCATATTGTCGGGGATTGAACGCCGACCTGCATGAAGCGAGACCGTCACTCTACCGTACAATGGGATGGAAACATCAGTGTAACACTCACTCTCTTTCCTTTCTCAGGCGGCGCACAATCCTCTTCACCTGATACACACGATTCACCAGCATTTCATTTTCCTTCAAATGATTAAAACAAAATATCATTTTGTATTGTAATATATTGTAATTCAATATAACTACAGTTTAACAATATATAAATATAATACATACATAATATACAGTAAAGTGCAACCTTAATCAGGTGAACTATACTAGACCAACTCCAATTAGTTGCATCCAGAGATTTGTTGCAAATGGAGATGCCTTCAAGACACATTTATATAATGCATTTTTGCAACACAAGAAAAATACATAGCTATCTCAGTTTTTCCTAATGTTTCAATCTACACAAATATTGTTACAAACATGATTGGAGCCAAATTAAAAGTGTTGCCATTCATATACTTATATTTCCCTACATTCTACCGCCTAATTTCATCGTGCAAATTTTTTTATTTCGCATGCAATTATCGAGATATTCCCAATAATTTAGGTGTTTTATCGTGTTTATGCATGCCATAGATGTATTCTTTCTACTTCGGCAATCACTTCTGTTCTGAAAGGGAAAGCAGTATCGAGCAGTACTCAAGGCAGAACAAGATAAGTGATTTGAATTGTATGACCACTGTGATGAGATTCGTAGAGGAAGAACATTCAGCAAATTCAATTTCAATAATAAACAGATTACAGTAACTCAAAACTAATAAACCAAGGCCTCACAGAAATAAGATGGGAAGAACAGCTAGCAAATGCAAATATAAATCAATGCCTCAAAATAAATAGGCTCGGTAGCTTTAGAAACAAGCTCAAGCCAAATATTGCTGAGAAAAAGATAGAAAAGATGCAATATGGAACAAGAACGCAGTTCACTCTACAGGCCCGACTCCTTTGCCAGGTAAGCCATCTAAGGCTCACCATAGCTACCTACCTACCTTGAGGCTACCTTGAGGTGCTTCCGGGGCTTAGTGTCCCCGCGGCCCGGTCGTCGACCAGGCCTCCTGGTTGCTGGACTGATCAACCAGGCTGTTAGACGCGGCTGCTCGCAGCCTCCTGTTACTTGCAATTTTTTTCCCCCAGTAGCTGATCTAAGGCAACAACATCTATAGGCATTGGAGCTGGTCGGCCGAGCGGACAGCACGCGGGACTTGTGATCCTGTGGTCCCGGGTTCGATCCCAGGCGCCGGCGAGAAACAATGGGCAGAGTTTCTTTCACCCTATGCCCCTGTTACCTAGCAGTAAAATAGGTACCTGGGTGTTAGTCAGCTGTCACGGGCTGCTTCCTGGGGGTGGAGGCCTGGTCGAGAACCGGGCCGCGGGGACACTAAAGCCCCGAAATCATCTCAAGATAATCAAGAGAGGAGTACAACCAACACAGCCAATCTTTACCTTCTGAATACAACTGCACCTCCTTAAGATGGCGTTATATTTCTTATAGTACTTATCTTCGGTGCCATTTTCAGCTGAAGCAAACGCCGGCATCATGTTTGCCTCGTGAGGAGAGTTATCTAGGTCTTCTGCACTGAACATCATGTTGACTGGAAGTTGTTGTGGTGGTCGCTTACTCTCAATCTCGTCGCTTCCGTTTTCTGTGATAATCTGAGGCCGGATTCACGAAGCAGTTATGCAAGCACGTACGAATGTGTACATCTTTCCTCAATCTTTGACGACTTTGGTTACATTTATTAAACAGTTTACAAGCATGAAAACGTGCCAATCAATTGTTGTTATTGTTATAAACAGCCTCCTGGTGCTTCGGAGCTCATTAACTGTTTAATAATTGTAAACAAAGCCGCCAAAGATTGAAAAAAGATGTACAGGTTCGTATAACTGCTTCGTGAATCTAGCCCCGACCTTAATTATTTTCTCATCCCAGCCTGGTAAGGTTATTATGAAGACGAAACTCGTAATGTAAATGCCACTATAACAATGTACAACAACCCCAATGGGAAGAAATCCCACTATCAATTTTACCTAAATGCTATTTGTCAAAGATTTCCCCCTATTGTTCTTAAGGATTTTCTCTAACTGGCTTCTGAACTGATGTAATGTCTCGAGATTAATGGCTTCAGATGGTTGGTGGTTCCATGGGTTTAACCCTATGGGTGAAAAAGTATCTCCTATTTTGTATCCTCTATTGTGACTTGTTGAATTTTAAGCCACAATGTAGGAAGAACTTAAAATGAAGAGCATTTGCCAAACGACTGGCAAATGTTTTTTTTTAATTTCAAAACATGCAAGTCCTTGTATGTGAAGCATAACAACCCATGTCATAATTACCAAATTAACATTACCTAGCAGCAAATTGATAAGGAAAAGGACCTTTTTGCTTTTCATTTTTAATGATTGCATATTTAATCCCATTTTCAAATGTTTATGATTAAATCCCATTTTTAAAGATTAATTATTTCTACCAAACGAGTTTGGATGGTACTAAATGTAATACAGCCCAACCTCCTAAGGTTTCCAAACATCAAGAAACTCTTGTACTTAAGTGCCCCTTATCCTAACCTACCATAGGACCCAAAACAGAAAATGGGACAGGATGTCAATTTCACAAACTGCTACCATTTTCTAGTACGAATTTTGGCCTTAAAAGTATGGGTCAAAATGCGACGTTCTATTACGACCACATGTTGGGTAACATGTATCCAGAGCGTCAACAAGGTACTTGCCTAGTTGGGCTTGTGGGGAGAGGGGGGTTGAGCTTCGGCACTCTGGTTCCCTCTCGGTCACCAATCGACTGGTGTACAGGTTCTAGAGTCTATTGGGCTCATTGCATCTACATTTGAATACCACTTTCATGCCCGTGCCACCTCTTGAATGGCTTAAAGCAAAACATTAAAACAAAGAATAAATAAAAAACACCACTTCTCATTTGTACATTGTATCGATTTTATTATTTTAGTGTGAAACTGCTAATAGTTTCACAAATTGTACATTAACAGTTTCTCCATAAAAATATGCAAAATTGTAAAAATATGAGCACTACATTGAGCAATTTATTCTGAAACCATTATTGGTTATATGCATTGAAACTGTAATTTATATCACACAAAGCAGGACAACCTTAAGGATCCAGCTTGATAAAATCAGGATGAATAGGGTACACTTGACAAGCTGCCAGCTTCCCGTCTTCATCGAGGCAACTAGAGAGATAGTAGCCCTTAGGTAAATTTAGATAAATTATGGATCAAAAATTATACCTTACAAAAGGTAGTGAATTTTTTTTAAATGTTTCTTATATGATGTAGTACATACATCAAAATACTGTACACAAACTTAAAATTTTTGATGCTCTTTAACAAGATAAAATAGGCACTCTTGGAAGACCAATATAATAACTATACAGCAATAGTTTATTCCCTCTGAGCAACATTGAACTTCATTGTGATAAGATCTCCCAGGCCTGCAGATATAACGTCGCCAGGCAGCACTGGGCCAACTCCTGCAGGTGTACCAGTGAGAACGAGATCCCCCGGGTGAAGCGTGAAGTACTGCGAGATATACGAAATGAGGTAGGGTATGCTGAAGACCATATCTGCTGTAGTGCCATTTTGTCTCATTTCCTCATTTACCTGGAAGTAAACTAAAGATCAGCTTCTTGGAAATTCAGTAAAGTAATTGTATTACTAATATGCCATTATTTGCAAATCTGGGCAACTGACGTTAATGTAACATTGAATCAATGCTGATCATATGTTGATACAACATTACTCCAGCACATTTTGCCTGCTGGGATGTAATTTGACATCTGTAACTGAAAGACTAAGGTGTATGAGGAGTAACCCTACACTATGGTCTAATCATTTTAAACCAATTAATTGCTAACCTACTTGATTTAATAAACATTAGTATAAGATTACTGTACTTGCATATTGCAGTATATAGCTTCCAATTTAGTTTATATACCTTTTTAAAAATTAATACATACCACATACATATACATTATTAAAACATTGCAATGTCATCTATCTTAAATTATTTCCTCGTATAATAATTTCATATTAAATTTGATCCTTTGTATCACTTTTTACTGCTTCACAGTTGGGAACATTTCAGACCTCCAATTCCTGAGAGGCAAGTTGAATTTTTTGCTAGAGAAAATGCAGCATAGTCCTCAGTGTGCATGGCCAGTCATTCTTTTGTACCAAAGCCTCGCATTATTATTTTCACCTCTTGCCTCCGGGGTAGCAGTCACACAAAATTATAGATGGTAGGATAAAGGATATTGTCTTGGTGTTAATTTAAAAATACTGTACATATATAACATCTGCTATTTCCCACCTTGCACCACAGCTTCACAGCACTAGGGTCACTCAGTTCCTTAGTGGAAAGAAACCTGGAAATTGGAAGTGCAGTGTCAAAGCACTTGGCCATAGTCCATGGATTCCCTGTCT
This sequence comes from Procambarus clarkii, assembly GCF_040958095.1. Lineage (NCBI taxonomy): Eukaryota > Metazoa > Arthropoda > Malacostraca > Decapoda > Cambaridae > Procambarus > Procambarus clarkii. The sequence continues at coordinate 15,248,770 of NC_091210.1, read as the reverse complement.
TCTTGGCCTCCTCCTGGAAATCTCTTGCTGTCATATCCAGTGCAAGCGCATATCCAGCAACGCGTGACATAGCATCATTTTCGGACACATCTCGACACACTGAACCAATCACCACTCCCAGTTCTACTTCGTGGTGACAGCTGCTACTCCCTCGAGGTATCTGTTGGAAAAATTTAGAAGAATTCAAATTATGAAGATCATTAGTATTCGTCACTTTCAGAGCTGTAGAGAAAGTTTGCTAGTTTTGTAGCTTAAATTATCAAATTACAAAGTACTGTAAAGATCAAAGTAAATAAAAAATCAGCATTGAATGTAATGAAATACCAATTTCTGGGTGAGCTCCAGAGAGTTCCTGAAGTTATTACACCAATTCAGTACCATACTACTAGATGCCATCAGTCATGGAGTTCTTATTGACCTACTGGGGACCAGGCCCTCCCCCCCCCCTTCCCCTTAGAGATGCAAGGGGAGCAACGGTACTATGATAACATTACATTTAAAATGTTATTCCTGTCTGCCACCACTAGAGACAGCACCCAGAAAGTCAGCGAACCAAAACAAACTACTGCATGGTTAGAAATGAGACCGCAGTCTCAAAACAGCCAAAAGAACTCCAACAACATGCACAAATTATCAAAAGATCGCAAAACTAGCGCATTTCAGGGAGGCAGGTTGGGTTAGCCGGCTGCCTCCACCCCTAGTTCTTATGATGGAAATGCTATATCTTTGGTATATCAAGTATATCTTTGGCTGTAAAAACAAACAAAAAAATAGTCTAACCAATATGGGTCCAAGGCCCTCTTCCAGGTATGAAGAAGGAGGCTTCATGAAGAGCAAAGGCTTTGTAGGAACAGCATTTCCAAGTTCTGCACAGTGGTCTCTGAAAACGTTACAATATGGTACATACAGTATACCCGACACCTTCCATAAATACAACAATCTTGGTAATGTCCAGTGTAAATCCACAAATTACAAAACGACAGCAGTTAGGAATGGCACAGTTGCATACTTATTGCTTTGTAGCTTTTAAGTATTGGTTAAAAATAGATATAAAGAATTGAGATCATGGGAGAGAGGTATCCTCTTAATACCCTCTATTTAGTAAGGTGACTGCTAAGGTACTCAAGTAGCTACTCGACAACAATGTTACCAATCATATAGAGTAGGAAAGTCGAATATTTTGTAATGCTTCTATGGGCCTTAGGGATTGTTTTTCTCGGTGGTGTGATGTCTGATCTCCATGAGCCCAATTGAGGAGACAAGATAATCTTTGAAAAGGTACTTATCCCAGAGTGTACGAAAAGTCATCCAATGCCTAACATGATCACAGTGCTTTGGGGTCACAAGCTCAAAGAGCTACCAAGGTTACCTGGCCAGAAAATACTACTATAGTTACTATGAAGCCACACTCCAGTTCTATATGAAATAAATGAGGTAATACTGCCAATTACATTAAAAGGCAAATTAGGGTCGAGAAAGGTACTACAAAAAGGTAATTAGATGCATCTTACCTAACCTGAATTTATGCGAGGGCCATCTCCAACGACCTCAATGGGGACAGAAAGCTGGCAGCTTGTCATAGGCCCTATCTTTACACATTACTTATGAATAAACATATCACGGTGACCTTGCAAGCCTACCTGTAGTTCCTACCAACAGCAACAATATTTCTCCCCCAGAGAACAAACTTGCTGAAGTTGTGCCCAGCTTGGCCTGCCATACTCAGGATCTTTATGGAGACAACTCTCGCAGTCTGCGTGAAGGTTCTGTCCTCTCAGAGGCAACTCCGCCACTCTAGTAACGTTCTAAAATGATTTATTACAAAAAGAAACAGCTGGTGTTGTTATGACGGCGTCGCCGGTCGCTTGTTCTCCTGTCTTCCCCTCCCGTTCTCTCTGTTTCAAAATGTTGGGGTAACTCGTCTATTTTTAAACAATAATAACTTTTCAGATTAGATTAGATTAGATTTTTTATTTGGGTAAAGATACATACATTGAAGATGCGTTACAAACATAATGTTGGAATTTAAAGATAGAGCTAGTACATATAATAGCCACTAGCACGCATAGCGTTTCGGGTTTAATTCTTCCACAGATTAAAGCAATCATATTTACAGTATAGTCCACTAAAGATCTGCATCATTTTGACAATTCTGACATTAGCATTATAGCCTGAGTGATAACCTGCAACAGCCTTGAGAGCTCGGAGCCTATCTTCCAGCTGCTTCCGTGGGGCGGTGCCCCCCTACGTTCGTGTGTAGATGAACACCGGCCAGATTCACGAAGCAGTTACGCAAGGACTTACGAACGTGTACATCTTTCCTCAATCTTTAACGGCTTTGTTTACATTTATTAAACAGCTTACAAGCATGAAAACTACCCAATCACCTGTTGTTATTGTTATAAACAGCCTCCTGGTGCTTCGGATCTCGTTAACTGTTTAATAATTGTAAACAAAGCCGCCAAAGATTGAGAAAAGATGTACAGGCTCGTAAGAGCTTGTTTAACTGCCTCGTGAATCTGGCCCGTGTTCGACTTTATCTGTAAAGAAATATTATCATGGACGAACACTTAGCGCTTTGAGTTCGTAAACTGTTTAGTTATTACCAATTAAATACAGCCGCCATGATGGAGATAAAAAGATATAAATTTACTTGAGAGCCACTAACACACTAGTGGCTTCAATGAGGACAGGAATCCAGCGGCTTGTCAAAGGTCCCCCATTTCTCCTGATGATGTTTTTAAGCTGAATTTTGAGGTTCAGCAGAGTTTTGGCAGTTACGGCTCTGGCGGGTAGGCAGTTCCATGGGTTTATAACCCTGTGGGTGAAAAAGCATCTCCTGTTTTCAGTCCGACATTGTGGCTTGTTGAGCTTGACACTATTGCTCCTTGTTTGTGTTACATCTGACCTGTTAAAAAAGGTGTCTCCAAATTGTTCAGCATTTTGAAAGCATTTTAAATATATATTTAAGAGACTTTATAGGCTTTACAAGAATGTAAAACATCAATGCTCTGTACTCCCATAAGCCCAATGTACCTTCTTGCATTTAAATAAATAAAGAAATAAGTAAAGAAATAAATAAATTCAGAGGTGACGTAAGAGTTCTGTTCAAGTGGAGGCTAGTATATTTTTACAACCTTGGGAACGGGAAAAGTTTGCTATCCGCCCCAGATAATGCAGTCAATAATGCAATTCAATTTCTTCATTATGCACCCCATACCCATCCCGTGGGCGGTAGTGGAAAGGGTTACAGAGGCACATAATGGGCTCAGGGACTCAACCTCACAATTCATTTAGCTAAACAACTTACAATCTTGAGGAGCTAATTACCAAATTGGATCAATTCTAACTTGGAACTTCTAATTCAACACCCCATCTTTAGCATCATTCAGGCACGCCTCGTGTCTCTTAATCACGCAAGCATTAAAACAATTTGCAGGTTAATTTATTTACCACTGATATATTTAGGTGGTGACCATTAGTACATGTGATGCTGCACGTGACAAGTGTTATCTGTACGTCGGTACGTATCAGTGGTGAACGATGTCGCCACCATACGCTCATCATCGCGCACCTGGCAACTCCCACGGAACTTGCTTCAATGTTCTACCTTTTATTTATTTATTTATTTATGTATTTATTTATTTATTTATGTATTTATTTATTTATTTATGTATTTATTTATATACAAGAAGGTACATTGGGTTTATTGGAGTACAGAGACTTCAAGTTTTATATTCTTGTAAGGCCACTAACACGCGTAACGTTTAAGGCAGATCCTTAATCTAACATAATTTGAATCCAACATTTTAAGGGGCTGTCAATTGAAGAAGCTGTCAATTGAAGAAGCTGTCAATTCTAGATGCTGTCAATTCAAGAAGCTGTCAATTCAAGAAGCTGTCAATTCAAGATGCTGTCAATTGAAGAAGCTGTCAATTCAAGATGCTGTCAATTGAAGAAGTTGTCAATTCAAGATGCTGTCAATTGAAGAAGTTGTCAATTCAAGATGCTGTCAATTGAAGAAGCTGTCAATTCAAGATGCTGTCAATTGAAGAAGTTGTCAATTCAAGAAGCTGTCCATTCTAGATGCTGTCAATTCAAGAAGCTGTCAATTGAAAAAGCTGTCAATTCAAGATGCTGTCAATTCAAGAACCTGTCAATTGAAGATGTCAGTTGAATCAGGCGACAGCCGAAGACTCCTAAAAGCGTACAGAGCTAAACGGACGTAAGATAAAGGAATTCTTCTCAAAAGCTGTATCACTCTTCCTGTTTATAAAAAAAATATAGTTGCACTCCGGATAGCCGTCAGAGATGCGCCTCACTTGTGCGCATTCATTATATGAGGTAATCTTTCCACCACCACTCCTTACGGGATCACCATAGCCCGTGCTACATGGACACTTCATTTTGAGTAGTTAAATCTGAAACAACATTGAACCACTACTCCTGTGGAACAGAAGAAATGTGAAGCTACTGAAGCCCTCAAATTCAACATTATTCTGCATTATATACACATTCCACAGCCACTACAATGATTAGAAAAGCCGTTAAAGAAAGGGACTCACTAGTGAACATTCTGCATCTACATCCGCCAACAAGATAATGTTATTAAATCAAGACTAAAACAGAAGCGAAAAAAGAAACAGGGAAAACGGAGGAAACCCCACCTCCATTTAATACTTTGACCCAAATATCAGAGTAGCAACGTTACCGCGAATAACCGAACTCAATTATGGGCTCACCATAGCCCGTGCTTCATGGACATTTCATTCTAAGTAGTTAAATCTATAACAACATCCACCACTCACAGGATGGGTGAGTGTGTGCTCTGAAACGTGTCCTCCACAGGATGGGTGTAGAGTGCTATATGTAATCTGTCCTAAAAGTGGATTGTTTTTAGCTAATAGTTTTTCCCTTCACTTTCACAGTAAGGTTAATAATATTTTTAATATATAATAATATACTGTATAATAGTGTATAAACTCTTTCTAGTTTTTTTCTGTATAATATATATTATTTATATACTGCCCGAAACGCTGCGCGTACTAGTGGCTTTACAAGATTGTAAATACTATTCTATGTATTATCACAAACACAATGTACCTTCTTGTATATAAATAAATAAATAAATAAATATTTACAATAACCCTCCCTTCCCCAACCCAAAAAGCCTATCCTTTTAAGCGTATTTGTTTTCCAAAATTATATAATCTCATATTTATATATTTTCTAATAGTTTAAATCCATGAAACCTCCTTCGCTTCCAACTAAGAGACACAGACAAGAATTAATACGAAGGTATAGTTAGGTATTATTAGATATTTAGTCATTAATGAAACCCACACACATGGCAGCAGTCTATAAGTGCCCGTTGCATGCAAATTCTGCTTCATAACTGTTGATATATGCATTAAACTTGCTTAGCTAAATGAATTTGGGGGGATTTAGTTGCTAAGCTCCCATTATGTGCCTTTGCAACCTTCTCCACCGCCACCTGTCGCATGATGGGGTATGGCCTATTCAAATTTCAAATTCAAATTCAAATGTTTATTCAGGTAAAGTACATACATACAAGGTGTAATACAAACATTGATGGATTTATAAACAGAGCTATAGTACATACATTCATGTATCATCATTCTATCATTCATGTATGGGGTATACATTTTTCACGTATAACTCCATACATATAAAATGAACTAAATTGAACTTATTGCACTAGTGTGTCCAATATGGTCAGGCAGGATTGTAATATAATCTTTCACCATTGTAATTTAATCACACATTTAAGGCGAATGAAAACTGATTGTCAATAGTTTGCAATAGTGTAACTTACATTCCATTAACTAATATAAGTGTCCAGGGGACCGGATTCACTAAATATTTACGGGAGTTGTTAGGAAACATCTTGTTACAGACTTAATGATTACTACGCGATTTGATCTGGAATTAATTATAATATTATTAATATAACTGTCACCACCCATGAGATGGGTATGAGAACTACCGCCCGCAAGTTACATATGAAGTCCACCAGCCATAGACTAGGCACTCATTGTATACATAGCGAGAAGATGGGCCTATGTATACATAGGATACATATATACATATATAGAAGCATTACTAGTTATGGCAGGCCAGGAGCATCATCATACCCCTGGCAACGCGGTAGTCATGTGATCATGACTCGTCTCCCGTCGTGCCGGCGTACGATCATAATGTCACCACTTTATGAAATCTTCAATAACACTATACCTTATAATTATCATCGCATATATATCATAGATTTAAGTAAACATATATTTACAATAATTAATGAATTAGGATTGGTTATCATAATATACTCGAGTGAAGGGGGCGGGCGTAGGAGAGTTGGTGGCGGGGTGCCGGCAGCAAGGCGGCCACACGTCGCCCAGGTCCTCCAGGAGACAGTCATCCTCCTCTCCTGTCTTCTCTTCCTCAATATACATTTACCACCATGGCGGAGCATAATTTGGGCTGCGGCCCTCTCACCATCAAGTATCTAGTGTTCATCTTCAACTTCGTGTTCTTCGTGAGTCTCTAATTGCCGCTGTTAGGGCAGAAAATGTGACGTCATTCGCAGTGTTTTATCAGGAGGCGGAAGTTTTGTGGGGAATGGCGCATTTGGTCTGGTTATGGCGTCTTAAGGGGGCAGGAGAGGGTATTAATGGTGGCGGGTGATGGTTGGCATTGTAGGGGATTGTAGGGGTTGATGTGAGCTGGTAAACAGTCTCGGCCTATGGGGGTCTATGGTTTATTTTGGTTTTTCTTCTCCGTGCTAACAGGTTGTATTAATATCTATTTTAAACATGTATAGATAGTAAATATATACACGTGTGTGTGTGTGTGTGTGTGTGTGTTCGGGGGACTTTAATCTTGTACATTACTCTAAAACGTGATTGGTTCCGAGGACGCGATATGGCCCAATAGGCCTCTGTGCCCAGGCCTATTGGGCCATGGGTGGGGCAGATTTTGTCTCTTTATACTTAACGGGAGGAGTTTCACTTGTTGTGCACCCCATACCCATCCCGTGGGTGGTGGTGGAAGGGGTTAGAGGGGCACGCAACAGGTTCAGGAACGGAGCTCCACCGTTCCTCTAGCTAAGCCGGTGAAAATCTTGTGAGGGTAGTTATACAAGTGTTAATAGTACAGGTATATGTGTATATATATATACATAATGTGTGTATATCACGAAAATAAACACGTGATTAAAAATGTGAGTGTCAGACCACTGAGGAAAGTTGAAACAGGAATTTCCTTAAGTACTTTCGTATATTAATACATCTTCAGAAGGAGTGACTCCTTCTGAAGATGTATTAATATACGAAAGTACTTAAGGAAATTCCTGTTTCAATTTTCCTCCGTGGTCTGACACTGTCATATATACATAATGTTTACATATATTGTGCATATAGTTTTTATATCAAGTGATTAAAGAAGCGTCCAGTAAGTGTTAAACATTTTATGTCCCGTGATGAGTCTGTTAATTAGTCTTGTTCTGCACCCACCCAACTAGGCGGCAACTTTAATGGTGTCTGAGGCCTGGTCGAGGACCGGGCCGCAGGGACGCTAAGCCCCGAAATCATCTCGAGATAACCTCGAGATAACGACGCTGTTTGTCGACCTAATTGTATTTGTGCTGCTTTTTCAGCCATGTTCTCCCCTTTTTATCTTTTTTTTATTTGTTCTCGACTCATTTTATTCTTTATGCTCAATTAGTATTAAGCTTTAGTCATTGAAGTTTTTCATGCCCGAAACGCTTTGCATAATAGTGGCTTTAGGCACTGTATGTACTAGCCCTATCTATAAATCCATCATTCTTTGTAAAATCTCTTGAATGTATGTACCTTACCTAAATAAACATTTATTTATTTGTGTGTGCAGGCTGCACCTACTGTAAGCCTAGGAGTCATATCTAGAAGTCCTGCTAATCTTATTGGCTCCTTAGATGTGGGGTTCATCTTGCATGATAGAAGATGAAGGAATTGGTGTTGCCGCAGGTCTAAATTTTCTTGTACTTGAAATATTATTTCCTTCCCAACCCCAGGCTGCTCAAGGGCAATAAAAGATTACAATAAAAGCCTTTATTACGAGTAAAATTTATCATGCATTCAGAAACCAATACGGGAAGGAATACACAAGATAGTCGACTCTATCATTATTTCATTATGTCTGTGCCTAGCTTCAGACACAAGCATGTCTGTTACGCCTTTGGAAGTAAAGTGCAATAAAGGATAAGGCAAAGGATAACAGTTCACACGTTACAATTAACGTGTGAACTTTAGTTGGATTCGTATGCAATTTGAGCTCAAAGATTGTAAATAAATTTTTTTAGACTAGCAAAGGCAGTTCTTTACGTGCTCCACACTCTTATGAATAGGAGCCATCTCCAGCTGTCTCGACTGGTCTTCCAGCTGCACCATAGGACTAGTGCAAGGAGTCCTCAATGTCAATAATTTGGGAGAAGGCGCACTCTTTAACCAGAGCATCAATTTTGCTTGATGCAATGTAATTTGCTTCTTGTCAAAGGAAGGGATGTTCTTTAAGTCATTTTGGGTGGACAGTAATTTGGAAAGGGGTTCTTCCATGGAGTAGGAAAGTTACTGTTTTCTTTAGGTAGAGATGAACATTATACATTCAGGATACAGTAGCAGTTTTCCACTTGGGGGATTGTGACTTTCGAGAAGGCTTGGGTGCAGGGGTTGGGGTGGGTTAGCCTAAGCATCTAGATACCAATAAAGGCATTCAACAATGTTCCCCCCTCTTTTACCCCTATTTTTATTTGTTCTCAACACATTTTTTTCTTTTTACCCATTAGTTTTAAGCTTTAGTCATTAAGTTTTTCCTGCCCGAAACGCTTTGCGTAATAGTGGCTTTAGGCATTGTATGTACTAGCTCTATCTATAAAGCCAACAAACTTTGTAAAATCTCTTTATGTATGTACCTTACCTAAATAAAAATTATTATTATTATTATTAATTTCAGTAATACTTGCACAGGGGATACTTGCTTCCTTCCTTATAAGTAATTTAATTGTACTGAGGCATCTGAGGATAATCCTCATAGCTTTGTTTTGCTCTTTGTCCAGCTCTCTAAGCGTGCACTCGGGCACCAGAGCAAACATGGATCCAACATAATTGATCAGACCTAATTCATGAGAAAAATCTTTTGGCAATTCTCAAATCTTCTACAGCTGGGTGATAATCTGCCACAGCCTTGAAAGAAGCTTCTTCAATGTCCAAAGAGTTTGGGAAAGTTGGGGGGACGGGAGAGAAGGATGAGGAGTAGAAATTCTCGAAGGGAATGTGGATGGAGGATGAAGAGGCTAAAAAAATTGGTGGCTTATCAGATTGGCGTCGAGTGTTTTTCTTGGTTATTGATCTTGGCTTTGTTTGGATGGTGTGAGGCGGCTTGGTGGACTTGAGGTGAGGTGGAGAGTCGCGTTGGGTGAAGACGCCTCGGTCTTGGTTCTTCATGACTACTGTACTTCATTCTTGGTTCTTCTGCTGCAGGTGGATGTTTTCCTGTGTTCTAAGTCTTGTTACACTTCTTGGGCTAATGTTTCTTCTTGCTTCCGGTTGACATGGCCATGCTGTCGTTAGTTTGGCGAGGCCTCCACAAGGAATTCTTGTACGGAGAATTCTTCTTGGCTTCGTGGTTGGTCACTTGCCTTTGACATAGCTGAGGAATGCATCAGAAAACATTGCAGTTTGATTTTTTTTTCTACATTCAGGAGGTCTTTGTCAAGTGCTTGGCCATGATCCATTGGTTGATTTCGCTAATAAAGACCGATCTTGCACCAGGAATGGACGTGGGAAGTTGGTATTGAGGTGCAAATCACGGATTTCACTTCAGTGTTCTAGTAGTTTTTGAAGGTCTTCCTAGCTTGAAGTAGAGTACAATATCCAATGTCTCCCTCGTGTCAATGTTGATGGGTGTAACGCCGGCAACATCTTTTAAGAACCTTCAGGAAGTCGCTCTTGTTGAATGCATTGTCGAGAGGGTAGTCTAGACTTTGAAGCATGTGACGCTTTGTAGCCACCCCTCAATGGGTCGTTTTGGTGGGCAGGCAGCGACGTCTAGCAGAGTGCATTGTGTGCTCCCAACGCATGCAGAGTTTTCTTGGCCATGAAGGTTTTCTTTACATGGACAACCCAATCTAGCTACAAAATGGTGGTACTGTGGAAGCTCGAGACAAATATTTGCATCTGGTTACATAATTGCCGGTCATTTGGCTGCATCTGGTAGACAGGCAACCCTGACTGGGTGGACGTCGGTTCAGGATCTTTTTTGACTTATGATTAGGCCTAGTTTCATGTGAATGTTTGATAGTTAAGAACATTTTTCAGTCACGTTATTGTGACTTCAACTGCAATTATTCTCATTATAATTCTGGTTACATGGCCTGGATGATAATTGGCAATTCTAAGACCTGTTTGATAGTACATGTGAGTTCGTAGTTAGTTTTCAAAGCAATTGTACCACACACGTGCAGCAGGAAAATTCTCGTTGATTGATGGGCACAGTCGACCTCTTCGGTTTAAACATTCCGCTGGGGAAGATGGCTAACAGTGCTTAGTGGCTAATATGGATAGATGCTCAGAAACCATGTCACTGGAGCAATAATGTTGTCACATGGGAAATGTGAATTTATAAACATTTATAATATAATTTTGTCCAAAAATACTTTGGAAGTCATTAATTAGTGTTGAAATTGAGAGCCACTAATTATTCAGCATTTCAGGCTTGAACAATCTGATTTCTGAACCACTTTTTACTCTGGTATTTTTAATTAAAATTTGTCCATTTTGTATCATGTTTATACTTGAGACTATTAATTTTCCTTTTTATACCCTATCTTCCATTTATATGCTTTTACCTCGTCACCCCCTGGCTTTACCTTTGTGCAGGAATGTGGTCCGAGGGTTCAGGTGCCCTTCAAAACATTTGTGTACACAACATTCACAAATCTAAATGTTTAGAAATGCTTAGTGTAATATGTAATGCATAAATAGGTCTTAAGTTTTGGGAGCATGGGAATATATTTCAAGAAATCAATGAGGCTGAGTAAAACTACTCCAAGCATATACAAGGTGACCTTTCTGTCCAGGACAGATTTACTAGTTTAAGTGTGGGACAAGTATTTATTATGTCCAAAATTTGCAGGAATATCCATCTCTTGTTTAATAATTATTTTGTTTTTCACTTCCAGCTGACTGGTTTGGTTTTGATTGTGATGGGGGGCATAGCACAAGGTTTCTTCAGCTCGTACATGGACTTCTTTGGTGGAAAATATGAAACCCCAGCCATTGGCCTCATTATTTTGGGATCGATCATTCTTGTCATCTCCTTCTTTGGATGCTGTGGGGCAAAGAAGGAAAATGTGTACATGCTGAGAATAGTAAGTGTTCTAAGGTTGCTTAGTATTTAGTCGTTCAGTAATGTTGGTTATTGCGTTTATTGCAGATTTTTGTAATTTTATGCATGCTGTATCTGTTGAATTTGTATGTGTAACCCAAATACTGTAATAAAATGGCAATATTTGAATTTCCTCTAATTGTCATACTTTAATAGGATTTATTACTTTGTTAATTAGTTTTTGTAAAGCAGAGTTTAACTGGTCCTTGGCTACTTGCAATTGAAAGACATCTTTGACATATCGATTACAATAAAACTTTGCATGTAAAATGTTTATCAACGATCATTTGAAATGGGGAATTGCCAGTTTTAAATTTAGTTGCTAATGCAGTACACCTTTTTAAATGCTTGTATATTGTTCATGATGCAGGAGAAATTGTGATCAGTATTTTCAGTGCTTGTTAAAAATAAAACCGGCTCATAGTGTAGTTAATTCATTATACACTCCATACCCATCCTTATGGAGTGGGGGAAAAAGCCAGAGGCACATACTGGGCTCTAGAACTGAACCCCCAAAATTTGTTTGGCCAAGTCTTGATAAAAGTTTAATGAATTGCTATACAGTATTAAATTAATAATGGGTTAAAGACTGAGGAATATTCTAGTTTGGTCATTTGTGTAGGACAGCATGGTGGCAAAATAGTTATTGTACCGTGGAAAGATCGGAGGTAAAAAGATGGTTAATAATTGTAAGAGTAATGCTGGCGGGTTTATTCTTGACCAATCAAAATTGGTGCCATGGAAGATATATGGAAACATTTAATGGCAACAAGCATTTTCATCTGTAAATTCCCAAATTTCCGCTGAAGGCCTTTCTCATAAACTGATGTTAGCATTTTGGAGAAAATATCTATAGGGTTTGAATCTTGGAGAAGCCAATTTTTTTTATAGCTGCCAATATTAAACCTAGACAGGAAAAGATTGATATTTGCATTTAAAATTCCATCTTTCAAATTGGGGAAAAAAGTGCATAAAGTTAGATGTTAAGATTTGATTGATGAAAATAAAGCCACCACAAGAGGTGGCACAGGCATGATTAGTCTGTAGGTGTTAAGAGGTAAATCTTTTATACAACCAGTGAGCAAGATCAGTTGATTTTGCCCCTTAATGTTGTGGTTGTGTGTAATTACCTGAAGTGTAGTTACAGGATGAGAGCTACGCTCGTGGTGTCCCGTCTTCCCACCACTCTTGTCATATAACGCTTTGTGTATATAAAGTGTGTGTATTAAACATTCTTTAAATATTTTTGGTACAGTATTGTATAAAAAAAATCAAAGTAACATGATGCTGTGCCATAGGTGTTTCCAATGCATTGTGATAAGTGTTAATAGACGAATTTATTGATGGCAAAATTAAGCTGCATAGTTTTCTACATTCTCCTTAAATGAGAAGACAGCATTGTGATCCCTTAAAGATCCATGCCTCCAAGCAGAGATATTCTACATCACACCACTGAAATGGATTTCAAAGATGGAATAAAATTGGTTCACTGTAGTGAACAGCAAGTGTGTTAGACCAGAGTTACTTTATTTATTTTTGAAGCTTGTTATTACACTTGTTAATTACTAATGTTTATTATCCTATTTTAACAGTTTGCTTTCCTGATGGTGGTTGTCCTTTTGCTGGAGTTTGCCGCTGCTATCACTGTTGCCGTACTGCGACCAGATATTGAAAAGCTAGTCAAGGCGAACATGAATAAGACAATGAATGGCTATGGAGATAAAAAGAGCCTTGTAACGAAGACTTGGGATGATCTACAGCAGAATGTAAATATAGTTCTGTAATTTTGTTTAAGATTTTTTGTTTTGTTTTGGGTTGTTTCATTCCACATGTTGATTTTTATCTCAATTTTATAATTTTTAAACTGAAATTAATCTTTTTTGTCTTCAGTACCACTGCTGTGGAACCACAAACTTCACAGACTGGGAAGAGACAAGTTACGGCAGAAATGTGACTATCCTGGGCGTACCCGACTCTTGCTGTAAGAACGTTGCTGAAGGCTGTGGTCACAATATTTTTAACCTGACCAAACCTGATGAGGAAATCTACACTGAAGGCTGCTTCTTTGCTCTAACGAATTCTGCTCGTGCCAACCTTGGAGCGATCATTGGAAGCATAGTCATTATAGCTCTACTTCAGGCAAGTTTTATTTTTTTATTTTTTTCTGGCAGGATGTGAGTAGAGAAGAGAGGTGGCTAAATAAGGTTTGTGAAAGGGCATTATTTCAGGTTGCAGGGTTATCTTGAGATGATTTCGGGGCTTTAGTGTCCCCGTGGCCCGGTCCTCGACCAGGCCTCCACCCCCAGGAAGCAGCCCGTGACAGCTGACTAACACCCAGGTACCTATTTTACTGCTAGGTAACAGGGGCATAGGATGAAAGAAACTGCCCATTGTTTCTCGCCGGCGCCTGGGATCGAACCCAGGACCACAGGATCACAAGTTCAGTGTGCTGTCCGCTCGGCCGACCGGCTCCCTTCAAGGGTACAAGAAACCTGTACTTATGATCTGGGTATCCCTAGACTAACTGGACAGTAGTAACCATCTCGCTTCATGCAGATCAGTGTTCAATTCCTGACTGTCATTGTTAGGACATCAATCCTTCCACCCTGTCCCATCCCTTGTCCTAATCCCTTCAAAGTTGACCAATCCACACACTAGAAAATGAAGGGACGACGACATTTTGGTCCATCCTGAACCATTCTCAAGTCGACTGAGAATGGTCCAGGATGGACCATTCCATACTTCACCCAGAACGGAAGGGTGAAGTAATACCCTTCAAAGTATTACTTGTAATAGCGTGGCGCTTTCTCCTGATGGTTCTCTCCCTTTCCATAGGTCAACCGATATTCCACAGGGAGCAACTAAAAAATTGCCTAATGCTTGCGGTACTAATTTTGCTGCTAGGTAAAATAGAGGCATCGGGTGGGAAAAATATTGCTCGCCTGTTTGTCCTGCCTAGGAATTGAACCTGCTTCCCTAGATTGAACATAAACCACTGCTACAGATCCATTGACGTAAAGCAAAATGTGTTCTGGAGTAAACTTGGAGAAGCTGAAAGAGGAGAAATGATACCACTGGATATGAATAATGTATTAGGCATGGAATAACTTTTTTTTATATAATTATAGCTTCATGCTGTAATATTAAATGACCAGTGGCGCTTCTACTACGCATAAGTTTGCTTTAGGTATTTCGCAAACTTTTCAAACACTGGTATATTGTTCCTAATTAGTACTTGTGGCTTCTAGTAAATGTCTAGAAAAGTGACTTGTGAGTTTGGGGGTCATTGTTCGTATGCTCAGGGTATGGTTTTCTAACATTACAGGAAGACTGTACCATTATTGCATGCATGCATGCAGATGATGCCTCTTGCACTGTGCAAGGGTTACAAAGGTTGAGCATGGGGTTGAAACATAAGCCATTTCATCCTAATGTATTCATTATGTATTCAAAGGGAGCCGGTCGGCCGAGCGGACAGCACGCTGGACTTGTGATCTTGTGGTACCGGGTTCAATCCCGGGCGCCGGCGAGAAACAATGGGCAGAGTTTTTCACCCTATGTCCCTGTTACCTAGCAGTAAAATAGGTACCTGGGTGTTAGTCAGCTGTCACAGGCTGCTTCCTGGGGGTGGATGCCTGGTCGAGGACCAGGCCGCGGGGACACTAAAGCCCCGAAATCATCTAAAGATAACCATCAAGATCAAGATATGAAAATTGAGAGGGTAGTTAAGAATGTTTATAGGGTCAGTGCTGTTCAAAATCGGGAAAGTGGTGGCGATATTTCCCAATCTTTGAATCGGTCCATAGGGAAATGGCGCCACTCCAGGCCTTTCCCTCCTATCGGAGTCTAATGTAGTAATTACTTCAACTGGGGGAAAAGGTGTGGGAAGCCAGGTTATTTTTTTAATTTAAAGGCATTTTTTCTAAATTTTCTTGTAATGTTTTCATTTTTTATAAAGCTGCTTATTAACACTTGTTCTGCAGGTCTACCCGAAGCCATTCTAAAAATCGGTCGAACGCCTGTGGTGGCTTTTGCCCTAAGTTTGCTAATTACATTGGTGCAGTATGTAGCAGACAGATGTTGATTAACATTTATATAGTCTGAATGACAAGTGATCATTGAATACATATAAATACAGTATACAAGGTGTTGGATGAATTTAGAATATTGGTGAATGTAGAGATAGTGTAAAAGAAAATGTTAAATTGGTGATGCATAAAGGCAGGAAAGTTATGTAGTTGGCAACAGGTGCTATTGTTAGTGCTGTCCCAGCTTCACGAAAAGTTAGAATAATTTTTCTCCTTGGTATTATCATGAAGTTTTTTTAGTATGGATAATTCGTGAAATTAGTGTGAAACCTAATGAACAAATCCACAAGGGCCGTGACGAGGATTCGAACCTGCGTCCGGGACCATCCCAGACACTGCCTTAATCGACTGAGCTACGACAGGGTAAAAGAGTTGAAACCGAAGTTCTACTGAACTTACTGGATCCCGTAGCCTCTCCGAGGCACAAACCAGTAACATGTTCGTTTAATGCTTTCATTGTCTAAAGTCTTGTCTACACCACACACTCCTCTCTAAACCATTGACACTGAAATTTATTTCTCTGCCACATTTGTACCTCACCTTGAGGACGGCTGCTTCCTTGGACTCAAGTAGTGGCAAAGTTGTGTGACAAATAATTGTTGCCGTTGTTTGATGGCTGCACTTTCATCAAAGTTGTTAATGTAATGTATAGTCTTGGCAGCTTGTATTAAAGTGGATACAGCTTGGAATGTGGCATGAACAGTCCCTCGGTATCCACAGAACCACTTTGCTGAATGCATGTTGTCTTCCATGTTGCTGCGTCACGGACTTTAGGCTCTCGTTTGAACCAGATATTTATTTGGTATCGATTAATAAATTTGACACTAGGGATCTCCTTGTGGTTTAGTGATAGTGTACATTTCCCACCCCACGAATAATTTCATCTGGGTGTGATCTGGCTAGGAAGAGTTGAGACGCATCCTTAATTGTTATCCCTCTTTACTCTGCAGCAATTGTGAGGAGGATGGGGAGGGGGGGGGTGGAGCTTGATAGTAAACCAATTATGGTGGTAGTGTTCCAGGAAGACGGTTTGGTAAACTGTCTTTAGTTAATGTTCATTAACTAAAACTTGATGAACATTACCTATGCGAAAGGGAGTTACCATGAATTGGCATGGTACATACTAACATACCAATTCATAGAATACATACTAACATGCATGTTAGGTTTGAGAGCCATAAAATACTATAGTTTTTCTTTATAATCACACTTTGGCATGGTTTAGACCTGATGGGTAACAATAACTAGTGAAATTTTACGAATTTTAATTTTTTTTTTTCTTAAGCAATACTTAAATTTAACTAAAAGTTACTTCCAGGTTGTTGGTGTGTGGATGTCTTGTTGCCTCATCAGAGCAGTGAAGGAGCGATACGAGATCTTATAAATCAGGGCTGTGAATTGCTTCCTGGTGAAGAGGGACTTCTGAAGGGAATTTGAGCAGCATTTGAATTGCAAGAGGAAGCTGGTCACAAATTTGTTTTTGCCCTTGTAATTGTTTTTTTATCATTTGTAGCCAGCTGTAGTGTCCAGGTTAATACGGAATGTTTTTTTTCTGGTATATATATATATGTAGTCCTGATTTTGCTTCATTGCTAAATATATTAATGGCAACATATCTAAGCCTCTTGAAGGTAATGAAGTAACTTATTATTTTTTTTTTTTTGTTGATTAAAGGAATGTGAACCTCCATTAAGCCTCACTAAGGCTACGGGAGAATATTGGTACTAATAGTACTCCCCCCCCCCCCATTGAGGTAGGGTTGATTCTTTTTTTTTTTTTTAAAGGAACAGTATTTTTAAGTTCCCCATCAATTTTTGTTTTATACTACTTCAGTAATGAGGTGTATCATATTATTACCAACTAGTAAATATCTAATTTGAATACTTGTGTACTTTAGCCAAAGATCAGTTGTGTGTACTCTGCCCTTACTCAGTAAACATAATTTATAATTAACTTTTAATTACCTTGCTACTTGTATAGGTGTAACAATGGACCAAGATCATTGCTGGAGCTAAATGTGTAAATGTCATTACGAGGACGGTAATGAGCGAGATGCGTTGGAGTTTGACTTGGGATACTACATACCTTACCTTGAGGTGCTTCCGGGGCTTAGCGTCCCCGCGGCCCGGTCGTTGACCAGGCCTCCTGGTTGCCGGACTGATCAACCAGGCTGTTAGACGCGGCTGCTCGCAGCCTGACGTATGAGTCACAGCTTGGTTGATCAGGTATCCTTTGGAGGTGCTTATCCAGTTCTCCAGTACATGGTCAACCAGGCTTTGCCTTTTTGATAATTACTGTACGGTACTTGGAATACTTATTCTCCTTAAGTTCTCTCAATTCTCCCTAAATTTTCTCTTATTCTCCACAGCCTTGCTGTGGTTTGGGAGGATGCTTGTGTATGATGCCATGGAGATATTGTGGGTTGCCTCAGCCGTCCTCTAAAGGAATCGTGTATCATATGTGCAAAGAAGCCATGCATGGTACCTGATTGATGGATTGATGAAGATTAAGCCACCCAAAAGGTGGCACGGGCATGAATAGCCCGTAAGTGGTGGCCCTTTTAAGCCATTACCAGTATCAATAGATGATATTAGAGATCTGTGGCGGTGCGACTGCACCCTGTGTGACGGGAGATGTCTCCCTTGTGAATGTATGAAGATGAAGCCACCCAAAAGGTGGCACGGGCATGAATAGCCCGTAAGTGGAGGCCCTTTTAAGCCATCGCCAGTATCAATAGATGATACTGGAGATCTGTGGAGGTGCGACTGCACCCTGCGCATGGTATCTGTACGAGTGATCATACCATCTGCCAGAGGGGTTGTTTGTGAGGGGGCAGCTCTTGGTAGGCTTGGATGTTGGCTGAACCACAAGGAAGAAAGAGGTCTGCACCAATGTTGGAGTGTGTTCAATGCCATAAGACTTGCAAAAATAGAGCACCATTTGGCATGACTGAAGTTTCGTGTACTGGCCAAGGCTTGGTCATCTGTGCTATCCCCATAGTTGGTATATCCTGGCTCTGGGGGCCCAACATTTCGTAAAAATGAGATGCAGTAAACAAACTTCTCAAACTTGGGCACATAGGATGAGCGAGGGAGCCGAGCGGACAGCACACAGGACTTGTGGTCCTGGGTTTGATCCCAGGCGCCGGCAAGAAACAATGGGCTGAGTTTCTTTCACCCTATGCCCCTGTTACCTAGCAGTAAAATAGGTACCTGGGTGTTAGTCAGCTGTCACGGGCTAGTTCCTGGGGGTGGAGGCCTGGTCGAGGACCGGGCCGCGGGGACACTAAAGCCCCGAAATCATCTCGAGATAACCTAAAGATCTCAAGATGACCAGGTCCCATTACTGGATTGTGAAGGAAGATCTGCATAGCTCCAGCTACTGTTGGTTTAAACCTGGATTTGTCTTTGTACCGCCCTGCTGCTGCTCTCCATTCCACTTGCTTGTCAGGGACGCCTTAACATCCCCATTGGTGACAACCTCATCACTTGTGACACCTTTGGTTATTCCAACTGCACTTGCCTCCTCCTTGCTGGGGAGGAGGGGTGGGGGTGATGACTGAAGTCCTTGCAGCTGTCTAAATGACCTTTTAATCTCAATTGTTTCGTTTTTTCTTGTTCATATTGTGCATAATAATGCAAAGTTATATTTCAAATATTGTCTTTTCATATATATTGGGTAGTACAGTATTGTTATTATAGTTAACCTTTCATTTGAATGTGCTACATGGCCTGGATGGCTACCTTTTTATTTGAATGTGCCCTCAGCCGTAATCCACAATCATAATGCCTAAAGAACCAACTAAAATTTTTAACACGAGCATTGAGACCACTCTGCCACATGAGCCACAGCTTCCTCTAATATCTTCTCCCTTTACTGTCTAGCCCACTGTCGATGTGATGGGTCTTGGTGGGCTGTTGTTTGTTAAAGATTCAGCTACTCGGAACAAGTTCCAAGTAGCACGGGCTATGGTGAGCCCATAACTCGCCTGGCACAGGAGCGGGGCAAGTAGCACGGGCTATGGTGAGCCCGTAACTCACTTGGCACAGGAGCGGCGCAAGTAGTACGGGCTATGGTGAGCCCATAACTCACTTGGCACAGGAGCGGCGCAAGTAGTACGGGCTATGGTGAGCCCATAACTCGCTTGGCACAGGAGCTGGGCAAGTAGCACGGGCTATAGTGAGCCAGTAGTGGACTTGCCTGGCACATGAGCGGTGTGCTCTCTTGGTGGGTGGCGGCTTGAGTGTTGGATCAACAGGATGGCATTTCATCTGTCCTCTTAGAGCCTTCTGCTCCTGCAGCCTTAACTAATTTTGCTAGATATTCTCATGTTTCTTCCCTCCAACTTTTTTTTGGATAAAGCTTCCTGAAGACTCTGTTCCGATTTAGAACATTCTTTTGTGACTACTTCTGTTTTGACGAAAGGTAAGTTGGGAAGGCACTTTTCTGTCTCGTAGAACGTACCTGACGTGTTAGAGCGAGGGGGAAAACTTTTGTCAAACTCTGCCTTCGTTATTGAACCCGATCTTGACTGACGGTCTGATTGCGTCATGTATATCCACGATGCACCCATGAGAAGGGCCTGTTTTGCTAGGTTCCCTAATTGTGGCTCCACGGTGGGTGTGAGGGCTTAACTGTGGATGAAATCGTATTCTTGTTCGTTCTGTACCTGTTGTTATAGATTCAGCTACTCGGTATAAGTTCCAAGTAGCACGGGCTATGGTGAGCCCGTAACTTACCTGGCACAGGAGCGGGGCAAGAAGCACGGGCTATGGTGAGCCCCTAACTTACCTGGCACAGGAGCAGGGAAAGAAGCACGGGCTATGGTGAGCCCGTAACTTACCTGGCACAGGAGCGGGGCAAGTAGCACGGGCTATGGTTAGCCTCGTTCTGTACCTATTTCTGACCCTCCTTCAACTTCTCACTCATGGTGTAGCCGACCAGGCCCCCTGAGTCAGATTGATAGACTTACAGGCTTCGTTGGGTCCAGACTCTGCTTCTGCTTTGACTCCTGACCCTTTGTTTTCCCACCTCTGTGGCAGGGTTGAGCCCTGCAGTGTTCAAAATTGATTAGAAATGTTTAAATATCGTTTAAAAAAAATTTCTACCTGAAATTTTAGCCAAATATCCGGAGTTTAGCAACTGTCTCTCGAATTTTGATGTATAAATCAAAATGCATCACATTTTGATGTATAAATGTAATAAGGTTTCCCCAAAATGAAACCCTAAATTGTTAAAAGGTGTTGGCAAAATTGACGGTCAGTGGCTGGCCTTAGACTAACAGCCTGGATTCACTGCGTCACATCAATGGCGCTAACAAAGGTCAAACCTTCATGTGCCGCTTTCCTGGAGAGACAAGTGGCTTTACCGGGGAACTTTAAACTATTAAACGAATACCTTCCATGTGCCATTGTTCCTTGCAGCGGACTTGCAGTCGATGAGTCACAATAACGTGGCTAAAGTCTGTTGACCAGACCACACACTAGAAGGTGAAGGGACGTATTATTATTATTAACATCTTTATCGACAAAATTAATTACAATTTTGCCTAATCTGAGGATTTTGATTTTGAATTGAGTCTTATTAAAGTGAGGATAATGCTGGTATTCACTGTCACGCAGGACAGAGGGTCATACATAAGACAATAGGTCTAAACTGTAGGCTGAAGCGCGCATATATCATGGTTACAATCAATGGTTTAATGTATGGATATGTGAAAACAACTTTCTACTGTGCACTGCCACACAAGGGCAGGGATGGGTTCATAAGTGACGCGGCTTAGAAGGGACGACGACGTTTCGGTCTGTCCTGGACAATGGACTTGAGAATGGTCCAGGACGGACCGAAACGTCGTCGTCCCTTCACCTTCTAGTGTGTGGTCTGGTCAACATACTTGCAATGTTCTGGAACCTTTTTAACCTTTGCCATACTGTAATGATCCAACCCCAACACTGGTTGTGCCTTATCCATAGATTTAACAGTTGAGCTTTGCTGGGTTTCCAACCATATTGATGGAAACGTCCTGCTCTGTCCTTTTACCAGAGCAGGACATTACCTGCAGGCAGGACTCTTGTCCCTTTACTAGAGCACTGTCCCATCCTGAGTAAATCTTTTCAGTGTTGTGAGGACGTATTTAATCAAGATGGATGGATGGCTATTACGAATTCTAATATATACTATCAAATGTGACTCGTTCAACTGACTCGACCACCGAAACAGACGTTTCCCCCCACTTCCTAAGGTTAGGCTTCACTGTTGTTGTTTTAGATTCAACTACTCTGAACAAAAGTTCCAAGTAGCACGGGCTATGGTGAGCCCGTAGTGGACTTGCCTGGCACAGGAGCGGAACTTCGCATTAACCTCACACTATTAACTCGCGGCCGCTTGATGGAAGAGACATGCACCTCTCTCCTCATTTTCAGACGACCATACATTTTTCTCTCACTGACCTCTTTGGTCATATCTCCTCCACAACACTACTTCGGTGACTGACTAATTTTATATCACTCGTATCCCTGCTCTCAGTGTGATAGTCTCTGTGATATTTAGGAACCCCTTGAATATTGTTACACTGACGCTACTTATATATATAATATGCGAACAAGAATGGAATGGTCTGAATGGTCCCCAGGACTATATGCAACTGAAAACTCTCACCCCAGAAGTGACTCGAACCCATACTGCCAGCAGAGTGCTCCTGGCAGTATGGGTTCCAGTCACTTCTGGGGTGTGAGTTTTCAGTTATATATATAATATTTATATATACAATATAAATTTATTTAGTTATTAATTTATTTAGTTATTTATTTAGTTATCTAGTTAGTTATCTAGTTAGTTAGTTTAGTTATTCTTTAGGTTGACATCCAGGTCTTCCCCAAGGTAGAACTACTGATCTTCCTCAGGGTACAACCCCCCCCCCCCCACACAGCAATTGCTTCTGACTACCGGGGGCTTGGTTACTACTAGGTGAACAGAGATATTAGACAAAAGAAAACGTGCCCAACCACTTCTGTCCAACCCGGGAATTGAACCCGTGGATTCCCGATTGTAAGTCGAGAACGAAGCCAACTGTACTAAAAAGACCCATTTAACTCTTCGCGATTGTACGTTCTTTAAGTAAATATTTACTTTTGTTCATTGGATTTTAGTGGAAGTTCCTCTGCCCTAGAATCTCCTCCCCCGTCTCCTTACATGGTTCTAGAGTTCTGAATCTTGCCGGGAGATCAGGGGCCAGATTCACGAAAGCACTTACGAACCTGTACATCTTTTCTCAAACTTTGGCGGCTTTGTTTCCAATTATTTAACAGTTAATGAGCTTCGAAGCACCAGGAGGCTGTTTATAACAATAACAACAGTTGAATGGGAATTTTTCATGTTTGTAAACTGTTTAATAAATATAACCAAAGCCGTTAAAGATTGAGGAAAAATGTACACGTTCGTAAGTGCTTGCGTAAGTGCTTTCGTGAATCTGGCCCCAGGTCTGAATCTTGCCGGAAGATCCCGGAGAGCGGTGTTACATCCGCTCCTCCGCTAACCTTAGCCTCCTTGAATGACTTAACCCGGTGTGGTTTCCGGTAACTTCAGCTCTGACACTACTGTTGTTGAGTCTAGCTACACTTAATGTATGCAGCATTTGTGGGAGTGATTTGGTAATACTGCATGGTACACGACGCCATTAGGCTGTGGAATGTTTTTACTGTCCGAAACGCTTTGCGTAATAAGAGGCTTTATGTATTGAAATTGAAATAAGTTTATTGAGGTAAAATACACACAAAGGGATGAGGTAGCTCAAGCTATTCTCACCCCGTTCAGTACATCGTGTTAATATATACATAGACACACATCACAAGCAATAAACATTACCAAACATTCTGGGAGATAAACATATACATTTCCTACTTTATGCATTGTATTTACTAGATATATAAATCCATCCATGTTTTGTATCTCGCCTTGTATGTATGTACTTTACCCGAATAAATATTTGATTTGATTTAATGTAGAGATAAAGAGGCCAGGCTTGACTTGTGAGAGTTTGGTCCACCAGGCTGTTGCTTGGAGCGGCCCGCAGGCCCACATACCCACCACAACCCGGTTAATTGGTCCGGCACTCCTTGGAGGAAACAATCTAGTTTCCTCTTGTATTTGGTGCATAATAAAGAAATTTCAGTGAATTGGAAGATAAGCTTGTGGAAGACAAGATAGGGAGCCGGTCGGCCGAGCGGACAGCACGCTGTACTTGTGATCCTGGGTTTGATCCCGCGCGCCGGCGAGAAACAATGGGCAGAGTTTCTTTCACCCTATGCCCCTGTTACCTAGCAGTAAATAGGTACCTGGGTGTTAGTCAGCTGTAACGGGCTGCTTCCTAGGGGTGGAGGCCTGGTCGAGGACCGGGCCGCGGGGACACTAAAGCCACCGAAGTCATCTCAAGATAACCTCAAGAAGACTTGTTTAAGGCTTTGGGATGTGAAGTAGAGAGAAGGTGCTCAGAGTATGCATGGCGCCCTCTGGTCTAGACTCACTTAACCTTGTCTGGGGTAATGTGTGTAGTGGAGCGGTCACTTCTGACCGCTACACTTAACTTTTATTACACTTACACACGCTCAGGGAAGGCCTGTGGCTGAGTGGACAGCTCCTGGGTCTCGTAATCCTAGGGGTTCGATCCCTGGCGATGGCAGGAAACAAATGGGCAGTTTCACCCTGATGCCCCTGCTACCTAGCAGTTAAATAGGTACCTGGGAGTTAGACAGATGTTACGGGCTGCTTCGTGTCTGTGTGTGTGTTAAAAAATCAGTTGAGTGATTGACAGTTGACAGAAGAGCCGAAAGAGCGGCCTCAACCCTCGCAAGCACAACTAATTGATTACACACACACACACACACACACACACACACACACACACACACACACACACACACACACACACACACACACACACACACACACACACACACACACACACACACACACACACAGGCCTCCACCCCTAGGAAGCAGCCCGTGACAGCTGACTAACACCCAGGTACCTATGTGTGTGTGTGGTGTGGAAAAAAAAAATAGTAAACAGTTGATTGATAGTTGAGAGGCGGACCGAAAGAGCACAGCTCAACCCCCGTAAAAACACAACTAGTAAACACACACACACACACACACACACACACACACACACACACACACACACACACACACATATGACAGTGTCAGACCACGGAGGAAAATTGAAACAGGAATTTCCTTAAATACTTTCGTATATTAATACATCTTCAGAAGGGGTCACTCCTTCTGAAGATGTATTAATATACGAAAGTACTTAAGGAAATTCCTGTTTTAATTTTCCTCCGTGGTCTGACACTGTCACATTTTTAATCACGTGTTTATTTTTCGTGATTTACACACATACGTGTATGTGTATGTATGTATAATTTACACACATTTACAGTTCATTATACAGTACTCCCTAAGAATCATAATAATAACATGTAATATCTGTAATTATATACTGTATTCTCAATATTTAGAATTAGATTTAGAAGCTTCATTTGCCAATTATTTAAAAATTATTTCAGTTATCAAGTTCAAAATCAGAAACTACGATCGTCACAACTTATATGAATCATAATAATTCATTTTGCAAGGGACAGGCAGCCTGTGTATGTATATAGGTTAGGCTTATATCAAAGTCCCCCCCCCCAAGGTTGAATTACTGTGCCTCCGGGATGCAACCCACAACAGTTGACTAGGTCAAGCAGTTAAGCAAGCACTTACGAGCCTGGGGCCAGATACACGAAGCAGTTACGCAAGCACTTACGTACCTGGGGCCAGATACACGAAGCAGTTACGCAAGCACTTACGAACGTGTACATCTTTCCTCAATCTTTGACGGCTTTGGTTACATTTATTAAACAGTTTACAAGCATGAAAACTTGTCAATCAGCTGATGTTATTGTTATAAACAGCCTCCTGGTGCTTCGGAGCTCATTAACTGTTTAATAATTGTAAACAAAACCGCCAAAGATTGAGAAAAGATGTACAGGTTCGTAAGTGCTTGCGTAACTGCTTCGTGAATCTGGGTGCCTATTTACTGCTATAGGTGAGAGGAAACGTGCCCAACCACTTCTCCTGCCTGGGATTCCCGAGTGTGGTTTGAGATTGAATCCAACTGCGCAACAGTAATGCCTCAAGAAGTGTACTTCAATCTTAAAAAAAATGTAAACCAAAAGTTGCATCTTATAGATCAAGTATCATATACGTTGGAAAAATAAAGGTAACACATAAGGTGGTGGTAACAATGGAGATTTATGATTCATTGTTTAGTTGTTTCAGATTTAGCTACTCAGAACGAAGTGTCCATGTAGCACGGGCTATGGCGAGCCCGTAAAGTGTGTGTGTGTGTGATTCATTGCTTCATTCTTGTTCAAATATTGCTCCAAGACAAACACGCCCCTGACCTAGGCTAACATGAAGTGCCTTAAGCCATCCCCTGTGCCCACACTCCTCTATCTCTCACTCTCACGAGAGACAAAGGAATATAAGCCTAGACGAACCACAGTGGCAAAAATACACTGACAGGTCTCTCAGGGTCATTACTGACCTCGGTCAACATTTAAATAGCTTTTTTTTTATCTGCATGACCTGAATACATTTTATCATGGTGCTGTAAGAGAGAAACTGTATTTCACTGATGGTGTATTAGTTGTAGAGTAATTCAAGCTGTATTACCAAGTTGAAAGTATTACTAAGTTGAAAGTAATGATTATTGTAAGAAAAGAGAGAGCTTTAAACCAATGTTGGCCCAATAGAATGATGTATTTTTCATTTACAGTATTGTGGATACAGTCTCCACTTTAAACAATTTCATAAACATTATTAGCCTAATATATATATATATATATATATATATATATATATATATATATATATATATATATATATATATATATATATATATATATATATATATATATATATATATATATATGTCGTACCTATTAGCCAGAACGCACTTCTCAGCCTACTATGCAAGGCCCGATTTGCCTAATAAGCCAATAATATATTTAATAATATTTATTTATTTTCTATTATTATTTATTATTATTATTATGCACTTCATTATAGAAGGTTACACAAATGATTGGTTACAAAATGTAAATATTAAGTGGATACAAAAGTTTTTTTTATTTCCTAGAGGCTGTAATAGGCGTTTCCTCTCTGGATCACCCCACTGAGGCGCTGGAAAAGGAACTCTAGTTAGCAGTTTCTAACACAAGCAAAAGAGCAAACAGTAATTCTGAATTTCATTAAAAAAATTTATATCAGCTCAATAAGGCATAAGATTTCAAGTTTTCCCACTACATTACAGCGCCCAGTCACATAATTGTTTTACTTAACACAATGCAAGAAATTTCAAGACATTTTTCTTAATTATTAGTCTTATGAGTAATACTTAAAATTACACAACTCATAAAACAGCATCATAATCTCTTTCTGCATACAACTACCAAATCTTATGAAAATCAGAATATTTGAAAACAAGATATAAGATATCTTATGAAAATCAGGATATTTGATAACAAGATATAAGATATATTGTGAAAATCAGAATATTTGATAAGATACAAGATAATATCTTACGAAAATCAGGATATTTGATGACAAGATATAAGATTATATCTTATGAAAACAAAATTGGCTTCGTGGGTAAGGAACCCAAAAACTAGTCATAAGTTATAAGTTAAGCTACAGTGAAGGTGCAGGAGCGAGGCGACGACGTGCAACCTCCCCGCCGGTGACGCAACAACTGACAACAACTACACGTGTTCGTCAGTATAAACAAATCGGGGAATCACGTGACTCGGTATTGCCATATTTGTTTTGATTTATTTTCGTATTATTATTACTAAAGCAGTTGTCAGTGTTTCTTTATTGCATTTTTATTTAGTATGGCTCTACTTGATAAAATTGTATTTTATTTAAATATACAACTCAGCGAAGAAGTTAGATATTTATTTATTTCATTATTTTTTTAAGCTGATTCCTGACTTGGCATGCCTGAAAAAAAGTAATTTGCATGCCATATTTGGCACGCATACCAAGGGTTGCCCTGCCCTAGCCCATGTTTGCTTTCAGAGGTATCTATGTACTCACTTATTTGTGCTTGCGGGGTGTTGAGCTTTGGCTCTTTGGTCCCGCCTCTCAACTGTCAATCAACTGGTGTACAGGTTCCTGAACCTACTGGGCTCTATCATATCTACATGTGTGGGCCCTGAACCTCTGGGAGGACTGGCCCTATGATTCGTATATATTGGTACAGTAATGTCCAATGTGTTTAGCAACTATGACAACTGTCCTTCCCTAGGATACATCCTACAACAGCATCCTACATCCATCCATCCTACAACATCCTAACTCCCTGTTTACTACAAGGTGAAGAGAGGCATGAGATGAAAGGAAAGGTTGCCTAAGCGCTGTTGTCACGCCACATGCACCCAACCCTGAACTCTTGAGCCATGACCTGTCTCTGCTCACAATATTCACACCATTAATCTTGTCCAGAAGACATCCTGAACGATACATTTAGGCATGGTGAACGCTGTGTCATGATATTCAACACACAAAAGTGTATAGAAAGCGTTCGTGGTTGGCAAACTCTGGTTTCTCAACAATATTTGTTCGTGTATAAATATGCAAATATATTTATATTTTAATCAATTCGAGTTCATTCCCTTTACCAAATGACTTTTGACTTTGTCATTTTTTGACTTAATGAAAATCTAATTTTTGCTAGACATGTTAACAATATTGCAGATATTTACAGTTTGGACATTTGCATGATGGTGTCCAAGCCTATGGTATCCAAGCCTATGGTATCCAAGCTTATGGTGTCCAAGCCTATGGTGTCCAAGCCTATGGTGTCCAAGCCTATGGTGTCCAAGCCTAGTGATCGTCTGGTTATGTATGGAGACCATATGTTCCTAAATAGGGCCTCGCTGCTTGTGCATTGTTAGGCGTCTTGAAGGGGATGTTGTTGTCTTGCCTATATACTTAATTCGTTGGTGCTGACAGTCCCCAAGTGGGCATGTGAAGGCATAGACAACATTCGTCTCTTTAAAGGGGTTTTTATTTGGTGTCAAGGGAGTTCTTCATGAACAAGTTGGCAGTCTTCTTGCTCTTATAGTATATTATTAGTTCAGTCTTCTGGTTGGTGTCAGTAGGGGTCACATTTTCGTCAATGTTTTTCATGACTCTTCCGTTTTCTGGGCCGTGGAGAAGACCTTCCTGTAGAATACTTTAATAGCAGGAACTTATAATATACTGTTGTCTGTTATATCTTCAGTTGCATGGCGGCTGACCTTCCTTTTATTGATTTCCTCGACATATCCTTTAGGGTACCGATTATTGATCACGACCTGCCTTACTGTACCGGGTTCCTCGCCAACCTACTTCCAACTGGAGTCTGAGGGCGCAGTTGACACGCATTGACAACACTCCGCTTGTACCTGTCAGGGCGCTCGCTGTTAGCATTAGGGCACATTCCTATATTATTTTCCTTAGTGTTGACTGCAGTGTTAAAGCCTACATTCCTTTCCCAGGCTATTACCTGTAGGAAAGGTAGTCTGCCTCTACTTTGAGTTTCGTAAGTGAACTTTAGCACTGAACTTTGTTCGAATTCATCCTTAAAGCGCAACAAGTGGTCACTATCAGTACCTCCAGGAATATGTCGTTTACATATCTACTCTCACACTTGAGCAGTAGATAGTGTATACCACGAATACTGGAACACAGATCTGTGAATAACACATTCGAGAATAAGGCAGTGATTAAACCTTACAAACAATTCCACAAGGGCCGTGACGAGGATTCGAACCTGCGTCCGGGAGCATCCCAGACATTGTGGATTTGTTCATTTGATGCATCACGTTATTGTGATCTCAGTGTGTGATTAAACCTTATACTTGAGTAGGGAGCAGTGAGTATCAGTCAAACTAGAACAGGGACAGTGAATAAAACTTATACTGGAGCAGTATAGGCAGGTAGTCTATATAGGTAGTCTATAACACCTGTTTCTACGGACGCTATAAGACTACAATCCTGCGTGTTTCAATCCGAAAGTTCACAGACCGACGTATTTACTGGGAAGCCGTGAACAGCTCACCGCCATACTGTTTAAAGGTGAAGATCACAAGCACACGAATGGGGGCAACACCCCACCTGAACCTACCTTAAAGAGGACCAACTGATATTGAACAACACGGGCTCACCATAGCCCGTGCTACATGAACATTTCAATTATTAAACAGTTAATGAGCTCCGAAGCACCAGGAGACTGTTTATAACAATAACAACAGTTGATTGGCAAGTTTTCATGCTTGTAAACTGTTTACTAAATGTAACCAAAGCCGTCAAAGATTGAGGAAAGATGTACACGTTCGTAAGTACTTGCGTAACTGCTTCGTGAATCTGGCCCCTGAGCCTATTATGTGCCTCTGTAACCCTTTCCATTACCGCCTACGGGATGGGTATGGGGTGCATAATAAATGAATTAAACTCAAAATCACTAACATTTTCTAGTACGACAATTTTTGGTTAATTGTATACATTATTTGTAATTGCATTATAAACAAATATATTTCTTCTTACAAACCGGTTCCAAAGAGTCACACATGTGTTGTGTACACTCATTATCTCAGCCACTAAACACTAGTTGTTCATTTTCTGTTCAAAATCTGTTCATTGTTCAAAATCTATCACTTCTTAAATTTAAAATCTATCAGAAGCTGTTTCTTTTCCATTTTAAAAAATCGATCAGGTATCTATTTTTAAATTCAAAATATATCGTAAGCTATTTGCAGTGTTAGAATTTATTTCACTGTACACTAGGAAAAAATATACGAGTTCATGTACATACGAAGATTAACGACCATTGAAACTAATAAAAAGATTAATACTGCTTTTGGTCGCCTCAGCTGACAAGTGGAGTCATTAGTTTAACCATTGCAGGGGTCGTAGATTGATAAATATATATATATTACATTGCTGGTACATTGATAAAGAATGTCTATATATTTGTATGTTATATTGCCGCAGTAATGTTAAGAATAAATTGTGTTTGTCCTTTGTATGGAGTTATGATTGTTATTTTATGCAATTATATAAAGAAGATAGGCTAGATGAGGCTTATCAATTCTTTTTTTTTCTTACAGTTCCTGATTGACTTTCCAATAGTAACTATTCTACTACCACAATATATGAAAATGTCATTACAGCTAGTGATCTTTCATTCACAAGGCTGGGCCATGTGAATAAAATTTTTAGGAAAATTAGCTTTAATTCTAAGGAAATTAGCTTTCCTTGTATTTGACTCGTTCATACGCAGTATCAGGTTTAGTCTGACTGCTCAAATGTACACCTTCTTGTTCATAGGTTTATATTCAAGTTAAATGTGATAATATATGCATCGCCTAAGGGCCCAAATCACTCTAAATAAAAGATATTGTTTGGTTCCCTGACCTGCGCCAACCTTCCACTCCCTCGGCCTTGTAATCTTGAACCTCGCCCTCTCCTCTTCAATACTACATCATTTTGATGTCAAAATATGACTGATTGATTGAGATTAAGCCAACCAGGAGGTGGCACGGGCATGAATAGCCCGTAAAAAAATATGATGAACGTATTATAAATCACAGAGGCTCGTAAAATTGATAGGCTGTTCTCTATTCGTGGGTCCATTGGTTAGGTCCACAACCTGGCCTCTCTAACAATACATCGCATTTTGACGTCTCTTAAGGGCAAAAACTGTTATATTAACAATCATATTGGCTCGCAAAATTGACGGGATGTTCCGTTTTTCAAAGTTACCTTTGGAAAAGTTACCTTTGGCTCCAAGGTAACGCAGTTTGGAACATTAGCCCAACTTAGTGGGTACTTAGCCCTGTCCCCAGGGCTACTAGTAACGATCAAATTCAAGTTCTTGTTTATTGAGACAGGAAAAAATACATCTCAAAGGGATAGGGTAGCTTAGGCTATTTCTATCCTCCTTCCAACGATCATTAGAGCTATATGATGGTTAAGCCTACGGTGCTGCCAGAAGTATGATGAATTGATCACATAGAAGCTACCGGCTAGTTCTAAATCTGGTAAATCTTTGAAAAGAGTTAATTATTAAACAGCCAGAAGATTATATTGGGGAACATAGTTGTTAAAGACTATTGGTGGTAATACAATTGTAGAGTTAGCCATTACTGAACGAGATTTGGACAGGCTGTGGTTGCAATTGACAGGTCATAGTTTATCAATTGGAGACTGACCGGCTGACCTGATGGCTGTATTGCCTGTACTCCTGGAAATATTATGCCAGGTAAGTCTTATCTTTTCATTATTTGCCGGCCTTTTACACACACACACACGTGTGTGTCTATATATTGTATATATATATAACTGAAAACTCACACCCCAGAAGTGACTCGAACCCATACTGCCAGGAGCAATCTGCAATTGGTGTGAATG